>NW_028318559.1:300000-600000 GCF_062004578.1 Staurois parvus
GAATAATAACCATCAGACAGAGGGATGACTTTTGGCTGTCCACCTTGTTGGACCCTCGCTACCGTTCAAAAATGGTGGCCTTTTTCACACCTGCTGAGAGGGAGGCCAAAATAACGTACTATAAAAACCACCTATGTAGTCAGTTGGTCTCTGCCTTTGTGCGCCAACGTCCATCCTCAGACACTGTGGGCCCTGTGCGCTCGCGTTCCGCTGCCATGGCAGCAGGGGAGGGGTGGGGTGGTAGGAGCAGTGGCAGCTCCACCAGCAGCGGCTGCCTCAGTCTGCAGTCGATGATGAGTAGCTTTCTTCACCAGCGCAGTGAGGAAACTACTAACCAGCCGCAGCAGCAGCAGCATCAGGTGGACCTGGAGCAGGAGCTCAAACAACAGGCTTGGGCCTACTTGGACAGCACCCTGCCAACCGAGGTAGACAATCCCCTTGACTACTAGGCAACAAAACTTGACCTTTGGCCCCAACTAGCTGAATTTGCCATTGAAAGGCTGTCATGCCCGGCCAGTAGCGTGGCATCGGAGCGCGTATTTAGTGCGGCAGGAGGTATTGTAACTCCGCGGAGGACACGACTGTCCACCCAAAGTGTGGAGAGACTCACGTTTGTGAAAATGAATCAGGCGTGGATTAGTCTGGATTTCAAACCACCAGTTCCTGACACAACTGACTAAATCCGCCATGAATCATGCCCCAAACATGTGCCACTTTCAGGTCTCCTCACACTGCTGGTGTGTTCAATTTTTTGACATTGGGTGCTGGCAGATTATGGGCCTCCCATAGCTGCTGCCAGGCCCCTAATCTGCCATGGGCCCCTATATACCGCCTCCTCATGCTGCTGCCAAGTCCAGAGTCTGTCATGGGTCCCTGTACGGCCTCCCATTGCTGCTGTCTCCATCGCCACACTCTGCTATGTGCCACTTTCAGGTCTCCTCACACTGCTGGTGTGTTCCATTTTTTGTCATAGGGTGCTGGCAGATTACGGGCCTCCCATTGCTGCTGTCAGGCCCGTAATCTGCCATGGGCCCCTGTACCGCCTCTTCATGCTGCTGCCAGGTCCAGAGTGTGTCATGGGTCCCTGTACGGCCTCCCATTGCTGCTGCCAGGAGGCAGCAGGGTCGCAGCAGTGTCAGTGGAGGCAAACGGCCACGGAGTAGAGCACCAGCTCCACTGCAGCCTACCACCACGGCCAGTAGTGGTGCCGGTGTGCACGGAGGACGTAGCAGTCAGCCAGTGAGGAGTAGCGGGGGCAAAGTTTCCTACTCGGCGGTGTGGCAATTTTTCGTCAAGCCGCCCGAGGAAGTAAACGTAGCCGTATGTCGACTATGTGGCCAGAAAGTCAAGCGTGGCCAGGGGGCCCATGTTGGGACTACAGCGTTGCGTCAGCATATGCAGCGTCGCCATTCGGTGGCCTGGGAAAACCGTGATAAAGATACGGCGGTTCTGCCTGCCCCAGCCCAGGGTTCAATTTTGTCATAGGGTGCTGGCAGATTACAGGCATCCCATTGCTGCTGCCAGGCCTTAATCTGCCATGGGCCCCTGTACCGCCTCCTCATGCTGCTGCCAGGTCCAGAGTCTGTCATGGGTCCCTGTACGGCCTCCCATTGCTGCTGTCTCCATCGCCACACTCTGCCATGTGCCAATTTCAGGTCTCCTCACACACTGCTGGTGTGTTGAATTTTTTGACATAGGGTGCTGGCAGATTACGGGCCTCCCATAGCTGCTGCCAGGCCCCTAATCTGCCATGGGCCCCTATACCGCCTCCTCATGCTGCTGCCAGGTCCACAGTCTCTCATGCCATGTGCCACTTTCAGGTCTCCTCACACTGCTGGTGTGTTCAATTTTTTGACATAGGGTGCTGACAGATTACGGGCCTCCCATAGCTGCTGCCAGGCCCCTAATCTGCCATGGGCCTCTATATACCACCTCCTCATGCTGCTGCCAAGTCCAGAGTCTGTAATGGGTCCCTGTACGGCCTCCCATTGCTGCTGTCTCCATTGCCACACTCTGTCATGTGCCACTTTCAGGTCTCCTCACACACTGCTGTTGTGTTCAATTTTTTGACATAGGGTGCTGGCAGATTACGGGCCTCCCATAGCTGCTGCCAGGCCCCTAATCTGCCATGGGCCCCTATATACCGCCTCCTCATGCTGCTGCCAGGTCCAGAGTCTCTCATGGGTCCCTGTACGGCCTCCCATTGCTGCTGTCTCCATCGCCACACTCTGCCATGTGCCAATTTCAGGTCTCCTCACACTGCTGGTGTATTGAATTTTTTGACATAGGGTGCTGGCAGATTACGGGCCTCCCATAGCTGCTGCCAGGCCCCTAATCTGCCATGGGCCCCTGTACCGCCTCCTCATGCTGCTGCCAAGTCCAGAGTCTGTCATGGGTCCCTGTACGGCCTCCCATTGCTGCTGTCTCCATCGCCACACTCTGCCATGTGCCACTTTCAGGTCTCCTCACACACTGCTGTTGTGTTCAATTT
Organism: Staurois parvus; assembly: GCF_062004578.1. Taxonomy (NCBI): domain Eukaryota; kingdom Metazoa; phylum Chordata; class Amphibia; order Anura; family Ranidae; genus Staurois; species Staurois parvus. The sequence goes on from NW_028318559.1 coordinate 302,492, forward strand.
TTTGACATAGGGTGCTGGCAGATTACGGGCCTCCCATAGCTGCTGCCAGGCCCCTAATCTACCATGGGCCCCTATAGACCGCCTCCTCATGCTGCTGCCAGGTCCAGAGTCTCTCATGGGTCCCTGTACGGCCTCCCATTGCTGCTGTCTCCATCGCCACACTCTGCCATGTGCCACTTTCAGGTCTCCTCACACACTGCTGTTGTGTTCAATTTTTTGACATAGGGTGCTGGCAGATTACGGGCCTCCCATAGCTGCTGCCAGGCCCCTAATCTGCCATGGGCCCCTATATACCGCCTCCTCATGCTGCTGCCAAGTCCAGAGTCTGTCATGGGTCCCTGTACGGCCTCCCATTGCTGCTGTCTCCATCGCCACACTCTGCCATGTGCCACTTTCAGGTCTCCTCACACACTGCTGTTGTGTTCAATTATTTGACATAGGGTGCTGGCAGATTACGGGCCTCCCATAGCTGCTGCCAGGCCCCTAATCTGCCATGGGCCCCTATATACCGCCTCCTCATGCTGCTGCCAGGTCCAGAGTCTCTCATGGGTCCCTGTACGGCCTCCCATTGCTGCTGTCTCCATCGCCACACTCTGCCATGTGCCAATTTCAGGTCTCCTCACACTGCTGGTGTATTGAATTTTTTGACATAGGGTGCTGGCAGATTACGTGCCTCCCATAGCTGCTGCCAGGCCCCTAATCTGCCATGGGCCCCTGTACCGCCTCCTCATGCTGCTGCCAGGTCCACAGTGTCTCATGCCATGTGCCACTTTCAGGTCTCCTCACACTGCTGGTGTGTTGAATTTTTTGACATAGGGTGCTGGCAGATTACGGGCCTCCCATAGCTGCTGCCAGGCCCCTAATCTGCCATGGGCCCCTATATACCGCCTCCTCATGCTGCTTCCAAGTCCAGAGTCTGTCATGGGTCCCTGTACGGCCTCCCATTGCTGCTGTCTCCATCGCCACACTCTGCCATGTGCCACTTTCAGGTCTCCTCACACACTGCTGTTGTGTTCAATTTTTTGACATAGGGTGCTGGCAGATTACGGGCCTCCCATAGCTGCTGCCAGGCCCCTAATCTGCCATGGGCCCCTATATACCGCCTCCTCATGCTGCTGCCAAGTCCAGAGTCTGTCATGGGTCCTTGCACGGCCTCCCATTGCTGCTGTCTCCATCGCCACACTCTGCCATGTGCCACTTTCAGGTCTCCTCACACACTGCTGTTGTGTTCAATTTTTTGACATAGGGTGCTGGCAGATTACGGGCCTCCCATAGCTGCTGCCAGGCCCCTAATCTGCCATGGGCCCCTATATACCGCCTCCTCATGCTGCTGCCAGGTCTAGAGTCTCTCATGGGTCCCTGTACGGCCTCCCATTGCTGCTGTCTCCATCGCCACACTCTGCCATGTGCCACTTTCAGGTCTCCTCACACACTGCTGTTGTGTTCAATTTTTTGACATAGGGTGCTGGCAGATTACGGGCCTCCCATAGCTGCTGCCAGGCCCCTAATCTGCCATGGGCCCCTATATACCGCCTCCTCATGCTGCTGCCAGGTCCAGAGTCTCTCATGGGTCCCTGTACGGCCTCCCATTGCTGCTGTCTCCATCACCACACTCTACCATGTGCCACTTTCAGGTCTCCTCACACACTGCTGTTGTGTTCAATTTTTTGACATAGGGTGCTGGCAGATTACGGGCCTCCCATAGCTGCTGCCAGGCCCATAATCTGCCATGGGCCCCTATATACCGCCTCCTCATGCTGCTGCCAGGTCCAGAGTCTCTCATGGGTCCCTGTACGGCCTCCCATTGCTGCTGTCTCCATCGCCACACTCTGCCATGTGCCACTTTCAGGTCTCCTCACACTGCTGGTGTGTTGAATTTTTTGACATAGGGTGCTGGCAGATTACGGGCCTCCCATAGCTGCTGCCAGGCCCCTAATCTGCCATGGGCCCCTGTACCGCCTCCTCATGCTGCTGCCAGGTCCACAGTGTCTCATGCCATGTGCCACTTTCAGGTCTCCTCACACTGCTGGTGTGTTGAATTTTTTGACATAGGGTGCTGGCAGATTACGGGCCTCCCATAGCTGCTGCCAGGCCCCTAATCTGCCATGGGCCCCTATATACCGCCTCCTCATGTTGCTGCCAAGTCCAGAGTCTGTCATGGGTCCCTGTACGGCCTCCCATTGCTGCTGTCTCCATCGCCACACTCTGCCATGTGCCACTTTCAGGTCTCCTCACACACTGCTGTTGTGTTCAATTTTTTGACATAGGGTGCTGGCAGATTACGGGCCTCCCATAGCTGCTGCCAGGCCCCTAATCTGCCATGGGCCCCTATATACCGCCTCCTCATGCTGCTGCCAAGTCCAGAGTCTGTCATGGGTCCCTGTACGGCCTCCCATTGCTGCTGTCTCCATCGCCACACTCTGCCATGTGTCACTTTCAGGTCTCCTCACACACTGCTGTTGTGTTCAGTTTTTTGACATAGGGTGCTGGCAGATTACGGGCCTCCCATAGCTGCTGCCAGGCCCCTAATCTGCCATGGGCCCCTATATACCGCCTCCTCATGCTGCTGCCAGGTCCAGAGTCTCTCATGGGTCCCTGTACGGCCTCCCATTGCTGCTGTCTCCATCGCCACACTCTGCCATGTGCCACTTTCAGGTCTCCTCACACACTGCTGTTGTGTTCAATTTTTTGACATAGGGTGCTGGCAGATTACGGGCCTCCCATAGCTGCTGCCAGGCCCCTAATCTGCCATGGGCCCCTATATACCGCCTCCTCATGCTGCTGCCAGGTCCAGAGTCTCTCATGGGTCCCTGTACGGCCTCCCATTGCTGCTGTCTCCATCGCCACACTCTGCCATGTGCCACTTTCAGGTCTCCTCACACTGCTGGTGTGTTGAATTTTTTGACATAGGGTGCTGGCAGATTACGTGCCTCCCATAGCTGCTGCCAGGCCCCTAATCTGCCATGGGCCCCTATATACCGCCTCCTCATGCTGCTGCCAAGTCCAGAGTCTGTCATGGGTCCCTGTACGGCCTCCCATTGCTGCTGTCTCCATCGCCACACTCTGCCATGTGCCACTTTCAGGTCTCCTCACACACTGCTGTTGTGTTCAATTTTTTGACATAGGGTGCTGGCAGATTACGGGCCTCCCATAGCTGCTGCCAGGCCCCTAATCTGCCATGGGCCCCTATATACCGCCTCCTCATGCTGCTGCCAAGTCCAGAGTCTGTCATGGGTCCCTGTACGGCCTCCCATTGCTGCTGCCAGGAGGCAGCAGGGTCGCAGCAGTGTCAGTGGAGGCAAACGGCCACGGAGTAGAGCACCAGCTCCACTGCAGCCTACCACCACGGCCAGTAGTGGTGCCGGTGTGCACGGAGGACGTAGCAGTCAGCCAGTGAGGAGTAGCGGGGGCAAAGTTTCCTACTCGGCGGTGTGGCAATTTTTCGTCAAGCCGCCCGAGGAAGTAAACATAGCCGTATGTCGACTATGTGGCCAGAAAGTCAAGCGTGGCCAGGGGGCCCATGTTGGGACTACAGCGTTGCGTCAGCATATGCAGCGTCGCCATTCGGTGGCCTGGGAAAACCGTGATAAAGATAAGGCGGTTCTGCCTGCCCCAGCCCAGGGTTCAATTTTGTCATAGGGTGCTGGCAGATTACAGGCATCCCATTGCTGCTGCCAGGCCTTAATCTGCCATGGGCCCCTGTACCGCCTCCTCATGCTGCTGCCAGGTCCAGAGTCTGTCATGGGTCCCTGTACGGCCTCCCATTGCTGCTGTCTCCATCGCCACACTCTGCCATGTGCCAATTTCAGGTCTCCTCACACACTGCTGGTGTGTTGAATTTTTTGACATAGGGTGCTGTCAGATTACGGGCCTCCCATAGCTGCTGCCAGGCCCCTAATCTGCCATGGGCCCCTATACCGCCTCCTCATGCTGCTGCCAGGTCCACAGTCTCTCATGCCATGTGCCACTTTCAGGTCTCCTCACACTGCTGGTGTGTTCAATTTTTTGACATAGGGTGCTGGCAGATTACGGGCCTCCCATAGCTGCTGCCAGGCCCCTAATCTGCCATGGGCCCCTATATACCGCCTCCTCATGCTGCTGCCAAGTCCAGAGTCTGTCATGGGTCCCTGTACGGCCTCCCATTGCTGCTGTCTCCATCGCCACACTCTGCTATGTGCCACTTTCAGGTCTCCTCACACTGCTGGTGTGTTCCATTTTTTGTCATAGGGTGCTGGCAGATTACGGGCCTCCCATTGCTGCTGCCAGGCCCGTAATCTGCCATGGGCCCCTGTACCGCCTCTTCATGCTGCTGCCAGGTCCAGAGTGTGTCATGGGTCCCTGTACGGCCTCCCATTGCTGCTGCCAGGAGGCAGCAGGGTCGCAGCAGTGTCAGTGGAGGCAAACGGCCACGGAGTAGAGCACCAGCTCCACTGCAGCCTACCACCATGGCCAGTAGTGGTGCCAGTGTGCACGGAGGAAGTAGCAGTCAGCCAGTGAGGAGTAGCGGGGGCAAAGTTTCCTACTCGGCGGTGTGGCAATTTTTCGTCAAGCCGCCCGAGGAAGTAAACATAGCCGTATGTCGACTATGTGGCCAGAAAGTCAAGCGTGGCCAGGGGGCCCATGTTGGGACTACAGCGTTGCGTCAGCATATGCAGCGTCGCCATTCGGTGGTCTGGGAAAACCGTGATAAAGATACGGCGGTTCTGCCTGCCTCAGCCCAGGGTTCCATTTTGTCATAGGGTGCTGGCAGATTACAGGCATCCCATTGCTGCTGCCAGGCCTTAATCTGCCATGGGCCCCTGTACCGCCTCCTCATGCTGCTGCCAGGTCCAGAGTCTTTCATGGGTCCCTGTACGGCCTCCCATTGCTGCTGTCTCCATCGCCACACTCTGCCATGTGCCACTTTCAGGTCTCCTCACACACTGCTGGTGTGTTTGAATTTTTTGACATAGGGTGCTGGCAGATTACGGGCCTCCCATAGCTGCTGCCAGGCCCCTAATCTGCCATGGGCCCCTATACCGCCTCCTCATGCTGCTGCCAGGTCCACAGTCTCTCATGCCATGTGCCACTTTCAGGTCTCCTCACACTGCTGGTGTGTTAAATTTTTTGACATAGGGTGCTGGCAGATTATGGGCCTCCCATAGCTGCTGCCAGGCCCCTAATCTGCCATGGGCCCCTATATACCGCCTCCTCATGCTGCTGCCAAGTCCAGAGTCTGTCATGGGTCCCTGTACGGCCTCCCATTGCTGCTGTCTCCATCGCCACACTCTGCCATGTGCCACTTTCAGGTCTCCTCACACACTGCTGGTGTGTTGAATTTTTTGACATAGGGTGCTGGCAGATTACGGGCCTCCTATAGCTGCTGCCAGGCCCCTAATCTGCCATGGGCCCCTATACCGCCTCCTCATGCTGCTGCCAAGTCCAGAGTCTGTCATGGGTCCCTGTACGGCCTCCCATTGCTGCTGTCTCCATCGCCACACTCTGCCATGTGCCACTTTCAGGTCTCCTCACACACTGCTGGTGTGTTGAATTTTTTGACATAGGGTGCTGGCAGATTACGGGCCTCCCATAGCTGCTGCCAGGCCCCTAATCTGCCATGGGCCCCTATACCGCCTCCTCATGCTGCTGCCAGGTCCACAGTCTCTCATGCCATGTGCCACTTTCAGGTCTCCTCACACTGCTGGTGTGTTCAATTTTTTGACATAGGGTGCTGGCAGATTACGGGCCTCCCATAGCTGCTGCCAGGCCCCTAATCTGCCATGGGCCCCTATATACCGCCTCCTCATGCTGCTGCCAAGTCCAGAGTCTGTCATGGGTCCCTGTACGGCCTCCCATTGCTGCTGTCTCCATCGCCACACTCTGCCATGTGCCACTTTCAGGTCTCCTCACACACTGCTGGTGTGTTGAATTTTTTGACATAGGGTGCTGGCAGATTACGGGCCTCCCATAGCTGCTGCAAGGCCCCTAATCTGCCATGGGCCCCTATACCGCCTCCTCATGCTGCTGCCAGGTCCACAGTCTTTCATGCCATGTGCCACTTTCAGGTCTCCTCACACTGCTGGTGTGTTGAATTTTTTTACATAGGGTGCTGGCAGATTACGGGCCTCCCATAGCTGCTGCCAGGCCCCTAATCTGCCATGGGCCCCTATATACCGCCTCCTCATGCTGCTGCCAAGTCCAGAGTCTCTCATGGGTCCCTGTATGGCCTCCCATTGCTGCTGTCTCCATCGCCACACTCTGCCATGTGCCACTTTCAGGTCTCCTCACACACTGCTGGTGTGTTGAATTTTTTGACATAGGGTGCTGGCAGATTACGGGCCTCCCATAGCTGCTGCCAGGCCCCTAATCTGCCATGGGCCCCTATATACCGCCTCCTCATGCTGCTGCCAAGTCCAGAGTCTCTCATGGGTCCCTGTACGGCCTCCCATTGCTGCTGTCTCCATCGCCACACTCTGCCATGTGCCACTTTCAGGTCTCCTCACACACTGCTGGTGTGTTGAATTATTTGACATAGGGTGCTGGCAGATTACGGGCCTCCCATAGCTGCTGCCAGGCCCCTAAGCTGCCATGGGCCCCTATACCGCCTCCTCATGCTGCTGCCAGGTCCACAGTCTCTCATGCCATGTGCCACTTTCAGGTCTCCTCACACACTGCTGGTGTGTTGAATTATTTGACATAGGGTGCTGGCAGATTACGGGCCTCCCATTGCTGCTGCCAGGCCCGTAATCCGCCATGGGCCCCCGTACCGACTCCTCATGCTGTGACGTTGCAACAAGGTGGAATTCAACCCTACATATGTTAGACCGCCTTTACGAACAGCAAAAGGCCATCACAGATTTCCTGATGTTAAAAGCGGATAAAGGTACTCCCTGTGTAACTTAGATGTCAGCCATTGGCAGCTCATGCGTGACACCTGCCGCTTGCTCAGGCCCTTTGAGGAGGCCACGCTATTCGTGAGTCGGCAGGACTATGGGATGAACGACGTCATTCCTCTGTTGCACGTCCTGGAACAAATGCTGTTAATAATGGCTGGTCAGGGTGCGGTAGACGTGGCGCACAGATCTCAACGCCACATGACCCCTGTGGGGGCAGGACAGGAAGAAGAGGAGGAGGTAGAGGAGGACATTGGTGCTCAGGAATTATTGAGTGAAATGGGTGGTTTTTCCACTCAGCGGACAGGAGTGGAGGAGCAGGAGCATCTGGTAGAGGAGGAGGAAGAGGAGACAGAGGACCCAGACGCACCGTGGCAGTATGCTGTGGAGATGGAGGCAGGGAGTCCCTCGCATTCCTTGGCACAAATGGCCCATAGCATGCTCGCTTGCTTGCGTACCGACAGCCGAATAATAACCATCAGACAGAGGGATGACTTTTGGCTGTCCACCTTGTTGGACCCTCGCTACCGTTCCAAAATGGTGGCCTTTTTCACACCTGCTGAGAGGGAGGCCAAAATAACGTACTATAAAAACCACCTATGTAGTCAGCTGGTCTCTGCCTGTCTGCGCCAACGTCCATCCTCAGACACTGTGGGCCCTGTGCGCTCGCGTTACGCTGCCATGGCAGCAGGGGAGGGGTGGGGTGGTAGGAGCAGTGGCAGCTCCACCAGCAGCAGCTGCCTCAGTCTGCAGTCGATGATGAGTAGCTTTCTTCACCAGCGCAGTGAGGAAACTAATAACCAGCCGCAGCAGCAGCAGCAGCATCAGGTGGACCTGGAGCAGGACCTCAAACAACAGGCTTAGGCCTACTTGGACAGCACCCTGCCAACCGAGGTAGACAATCCCCTTGACTACTGGGCAACGAAACTTGACCTTTGGCCCCAACTAGCTGAATTTGCCCTTGAAAGGCTGTCATGCCCGGCCAGTAGCGTGGCATCGGAGCGCGTGTTTAGTGCGGCAGGAGGTATTGCAACTCCGCGGAGGACACGACTGTCCACCCAAAGTGTGGAGAGACTCACGTTTGTGAAAATGAATCAGGCGTGGATTAGTCTGGATTTCAAACCACCAGTTCCTGACACAACTGACTAAATCCGCCATGAATCATGCCCCAAACATGTGCCACTTTCAGGTCTCCTCACACTGCTGGTGTGTTCCATTTTTTGTCATAGGGTGCTGGCAGATTACGGGCCTCCCATAGCTGCTGCCAGGCCCCTAATCTGCCATGGGCCCCTATACCGCCTCCTCATGCTGCTGCCAAGTCCAGAGTCTGTCATGGGTCCCTGTACGGCCTCCCATTGCTGCTGTCTCCATCGCCACACTCTGCCATGTGCCACTTTCAGGTCTCCTCACACACTGCTGGTGTGTTGAATTTTTTGACATAGGGTGCTGGCAGATTACGAGCCTCCCATAGCTGCTGCAAGGCCCCTAATCTGCCATGGGCCCCTATACCGCCTCCTCATGCTGCTGCCAGGTCCACAGTCTTTCATGCCATGTGCCACTTTCAGGTCTCCTCACACTGCTGGTGTGTTGAATTTTTTTACATAGGGTGCTGGCAGATTACGGGCCTCCCATAGCTGCTGCCAGGCCCCTAATCTGCCATGGGCCCCTATATACCGCCTCCTCATGCTGCTGCCAAGTCCAGAGTCTCTCATGGGTCCCTGTACGGCCTCCCATTGCTGCTGTCTCCATCGCCACACTCTGCCATGTGCCACTTTCAGGTCTCCTCACACACTGCTGGTGTGTTGAATTTTTTGACATAGGGTGCTGGCAGATTACGGGCCTCCCATAGCTGCTGCCAGGCCCCTAATCTGCCATGGGCCCCTATATACCGCCTCCTCATGCTGCTGCCAAGTCCAGAGTCTCTCATGGGTCCCTGTACGGCCTCCCATTGCTGCTGTCTCCATCGCCACACTCTGCCATGTGCCACTTTCAGGTCTCCTCACACACTGCTGGTGTGTTGAATTATTTGACATAGGGTGCTGGCAGATTACGGGCCTCCCATAGCTGCTGCCAGGCCCCTAAGCTGCCATGAGCCCCTATACCGCCTCCTCATGCTGCTGCCAGGTCCACAGTCTCTCATGCCATGTGCCACTTTCAGGTCTCCTCACACACTGCTGGTGTGTTGAATTATTTGACATAGGGTGCTGGCAGATTACGGGCCTCCCATTGCTGCTGCCAGGCCCGTAATCCGCCATGGGCCCCCGTACCGACTCCTCATGCTGTGACGTTGCAACAAGGTGGAATTCAACCCTACATATGTTAGACCGCCTTTACGAACAGCAAAAGGCCATCACAGATTTCCTGATGTTAAAAGCGGATAAAGGTACTCCCTGTGTAACTTAGATGTCAGCCATTGGCAGCTCATGCGTGACACCTGCCGCTTGCTCAGGCCCTTTGAGGAGGCCACGCTATTCGTGAGTCGGCAGGACTATGGGATGAACGACGTCATTCCTCTGTTGCACGTCCTGGAACAAATGCTGTTAATAATGGCTGGTCAGGGTGCGGTAGACGTGGCGCACAGATCTCAACGCCACATGACCCCTGTGGGGGCAGGACAGGAAGAAGAGGAGGAGGTAGAGGAGGACATTGGTGCTCAGGAATTATTGAGTGAAATGGGTGGTTTTTCCACTCAGCGGACAGGAGTGGAGGAGCAGGAGCATCTGGTAGAGGAGGAGGAAGAGGAGACAGAGGACCCAGACGCACCGTGGCAGTATGCTGTGGAGATGGAGGCAGGGAGTCCCTCGCATTCCTTGGCACAAATGGCCCATAGCATGCTCGCTTGCTTGCGTACCGACAGCCGAATAATAACCATCAGACAGAGGGATGACTTTTGGCTGTCCACCTTGTTGGACCCTCGCTACCGTTCCAAAATGGTGGCCTTTTTCACACCTGCTGAGAGGGAGGCCAAAATAACGTACTATAAAAACCACCTATGTAGTCAGCTGGTCTCTGCCTGTCTGCGCCAACGTCCATCCTCAGACACTGTGGGCCCTGTGCGCTCGCGTTACGCTGCCATGGCAGCAGGGGAGGGGTGGGGTGGTAGGAGCAGTGGCAGCTCCACCAGCAGCAGCTGCCTCAGTCTGCAGTCGATGATGAGTAGCTTTCTTCACCAGCGCAGTGAGGAAACTAATAACCAGCCGCAGCAGCAGCAGCAGCATCAGGTGGACCTGGAGCAGGACCTCAAACAACAGGCTTAGGCCTACTTGGACAGCACCCTGCCAACCGAGGTAGACAATCCCCTTGACTACTGGGCAACGAAACTTGACCTTTGGCCCCAACTAGCTGAATTTGCCCTTGAAAGGCTGTCATGCCCGGCCAGTAGCGTGGCATCGGAGCGCGTGTTTAGTGCGGCAGGAGGTATTGCAACTCCGCGGAGGACACGACTGTCCACCCAAAGTGTGGAGAGACTCACGTTTGTGAAAATGAATCAGGCGTGGATTAGTCTGGATTTCAAACCACCAGTTCCTGACACAACTGACTAAATCCGCCATGAATCATGCCCCAAACATGTGCCACTTTCAGGTCTCCTCACACTGCTGGTGTGTTCCATTTTTTGTCATAGGGTGCTGGCAGATTACGGGCCTCCCATAGCTGCTGCCAGGCCCCTAATCTGCCATGGGCCCCTATACCGCCTCCTCATGCTGCTGCCAAGTCCAGAGTCTCTCATGGGTCCCTGTACGGCCTCCCATTGCTGCTGTCTCCATCGCCACACTCTGCCATGTGCCACTTTCAGGTCTCCTCACACTGCTGGTGTGTTGAATTTTTTGACATAGGGTGCTGGCAGATTACGGGCCTCCCATAGCTGCTGCCAGGCCCCTAATCTGCCATGGGCCCCTATACCGCCTCCTCATGCTGCTGCCAAGTCCAGAGTCTGTCATGGGTCCCTGTACGGCCTCCCATTGCTGCTGTCTCTATCGCCACACTCTGCCATGTGCCACTTTCAGGTCTCCTCACACACTGCTGGTGTGTTGAATTTTTTGACATAGGGTGCTGGCAGATTACGGGCCTCCCATAGCTGCTGCCAGGCCCCTAATCTGCCATGGGCCCCTATATACCGCCTCCTCATGCTGCTGCCAGGTCCAGAGTCTGTCATGGGTCCCTGTACGGCCTCCCATTGCTGCTGTCTCCATCGCCACACTCTGCCATGTGCCACTTTCAGGTCTCCTCACACACTGCTGGTGTGTTGAATTTTTTGACATAGGGTGCTGGCAGATTACGGGCCTCCCATAGCTGCTGCCAGGCCCCTAATCTGCCATGGGCCCCTATATACCGCCTCCTCATGCTGCTGCCAAGTCCAGAGTCTGTCATGGGTCCCTGTACGGCCTCCCATTGCTGCTGTCTCCATCGCCACACTCTGCCATGTGCCACTTTCAGGTCTCCTCACACACTGCTGGTGTGTTGAATTTTTTGACATAGGGTGCTGGCAGATTACGGGCCTCCCATAGCTGCTGCCAGGCCCCTAATCTGCCATGGGCCCCTATATACCACCTCCTCATGCTGCTGCCAGGTCCAGAGTCTGTCATGGGTCCCTGTACGGCCTCCCATTGCTGCTGTCTCCATCGCCACACTCTGCCATGTGCCACTTTCAGGTCTCCTCACACACTGCTGGTGTGTTGAATTTTTTGACATAGGGTGCTGGCAGATTACGGGCCTCCCATTGCTGCTGCCAGGCCTGTAATCTGCCATGGGCCCCCGTACCGCCTGGTCACGCTGCTGCTGGGTCCACAGTGTGACATGGGTCCCTGTACCGCCTCCCATTGCTCCCACTCTGCCATGTGCCACTTTCAGGTCTCCTCACACTCCTGCTGGTTTCCATTTTGTCATAGGTTGCTGGCAGATTACAGGCCTCCCATAGGTGCTGCCAGGCCCCAAATCTGCATTGGGCCCCCGTACCGCCTCGTCACGCTGCTGCTGGGTCCACAGTGTGACATGGGTCCCTGTACCGCCTCCCATTGCTCCTACTCTGCCATGTGCCACTTTGAGGTCTCCTCACACTCCTGCTGGTTTCCATTTTGTCATAGGTTGCTGTATGGCCTCACATTGCTGCTGCCTCCACCGCCACACTGTGGCTCCAAACACTGGTTTTGGCCCCGTGACTGGCCAAATGAGTGAAGTGTGCGGTGATTCTAAGATCGACGGCACTCATCTGCATGTCATACTGACTGACAGTATTATTTCTCTTCCCCAGCAGACTCCAAGGGCATTTAAATTAAAGGTACAGTGTTCTGCACTAATATTAAGTCTCTCTGAAGCCTAGAAACACCCTTTTTTAAGTTAAATTCACAGCGAATCGAATATTGTCCACGAATTCGCCGAATCAGTCAAATCGAATTTTTGAATACTTCGCTCATCTCTACTTATGAAGTCTGATCTGTCAGTAGATAGCAGACTTACCTTTGTCACATATAGCAGCAAGTAGTTTAGGAGTGAGTCCCAAGCAGTAAGCAGCTCAAAGCAGTAATAGTAGTTACATGGCTGAGCTCCTCAAGTGTAAGCCAGTTACGACAGACTGCAACAGCCAAAAGGTAACATATCTAAGCAAAGTCCTTTGCAGTAGCAACACTTGGACAAGCTCTTCAGAACACTAGACAGTGTTCCCTTTTTCCAGACCCACGCTGACTATCAAACTCCAGGGGAGGTAGCAAAAACACAGCGTCCCCAAGTTCATCAATGTCAGTATTCACAAGGCCCAAGGATAGAACAGATGCCTCCTTCCAATCTTCCAAGCAAAACCCCCCAGTGATACTAGACAGAGCCTTGGCAGATAACTCCCCTCAGTCAGCTTCCTGCAAAACCATGGTCACTCTCTCTAACTTCAAGCCCCCAGGTCAACCCACCCAAGGCCACATGGCAACAAGTGCCAGGCGAGGCAGCCTGCCTCCAGCCTGGCTGATACAATCCATTCCCAGGAAAAGATACTGAACCCATGTGCTCTCAGAATATAAAAACCATTCCCAGCATGCAATGGGACTGCCTTCCCCTGCAATTGGCAAGGACTGTATCTATATTCATGCTGTTCCTTTGCCTAGTCCCTACGCATGTTCTGGAAGGCTCTCATAGCTTCCTGAAGGCGGGCAGAACTCAGACAAACTGCAACAGCACCAGAGCAGCATGAGCAGACCCAACCCATCGATCACAGCACAGCAGAATACCACAGTGAATTTACCTGACAGCCTCTCTGGTAAGCAGAGAAACACATCTATGCTTAACCTAACTATAAACATCCTACCACCTCACTAGGAGGGTGCTACATAAAGAAAAATGAAAATGTTTATCCTAAAATCTCATTAGTATGTTGATGAGAGGGGAAAGGAAAACCCAAGGAAAGCAAAATCTAAATGGATTACATTTCAACTTTAAGTCGGTAGTAAACTCTGTTTTTTATCTTCTACCTACAAGTAAACCTATAATAAGGCTCACCTGCAGGTATAGTGAATATCTTCTAAATATGCACCGTTTAGGAGATATTTGCATGTGTAGCAGTCATCAGCACATGCATACTCTGTTCTCAATGAACTGCATGCTGTCCATTGAGAGAGCTGTACAGCAACCAGGACTCCTGTGTGTATGCACGGGAGTGACATCAACGTGGTTCAACCATTGAAATGGCCAGAGCCCGCAGACCAGAAAGGAAGACCAGGTGAAGATGGAATCCTGGTCAGTGGTGACAGTGCAGGAGGGATCTGGTTTTTAGATAAGTCTGACATAGTGTGCTAGCATTGATGCATACTAGCACATTATGACAAGTCTACAGTGTGACCACAGACTTTTTTTTAACATGGTTTACTCCCGATTCAATTTGGCTTGGCAAGTTAGCAAATCTTATCATGAACATCACAGTCAAAATGACTCACAATATATTATTAGGAGTTTAGCATTACTATGCAATTTGATTATAAAGCCAGTGGTATTACATACAATATTTGGGTCCTGTTCATCACACAGACTAAAAATCATTAATTTGAAAAATGTGGGTGACTCTTCTATACTTTCAGATAACATAAGAATTTTCTGAACTGACAGTAATCTGACAGACATCTTTGAGAAAGACTTACTTGCATTCTTTGACATAATTAGGTATTTACGCTTTAGTTTATTTTGTGCTAAAAATCTGTGTAATGACTGAAGGAGTTAAGGAAATGTTGTCTTTAAAGAGAAACTATAAATTGTTTAATGTCAATTTATTTTTAAGTACAAAAACCTTGTTTCTAAACAAATATTTGTGTTTTTTTATATATAAAATCTTTGTTGCATAGGGTTAATATATAACAAATTACTCCAAGGGCACTATGGGTTATCTAAATAGGCAGCAGGATAGACTAGCCTGCCTTGTGGTTTGCTTTTTCTTACTGAAACCTTTGTAGCAGCCATGTGAAATGAGATCAATCACTTCTATGTAAATTACATCCTAAGCTATTGAGATCTGTAAACAACTGGATCCATCTACTCATTAAATAGAATACTATGTATTATTCATTTGCAATACACCAGACTAAATAGGTTTACTTTTTGATATTTTTTTAACCTTGATTGTAATAAATGAAAAAAATATACAAGACCACCATGCATCCCCTTGAATATTGGTATCCCTTGAGTTTGCAGTGAGTATATAACTCCAAATACAGTATCTTGACTGTCAGCAGCACTGTCTTTTCCTGTTTAGGGTCATTCTAAGAAACAGATCCTTTATTCTTTTATATTTCCCATGGCAACCATCTTAGGATAGTAATATTACAGATTCAACCAAGGAGTAGTGGTATGGATTTAGGTTTATAATTCAAAATCTGAATAGGCCTAGAGATAGAAGGAAATAACTATTCACTGATAATGTGTTTCTGAAAGGACCCTGTAGGTTTTTAGTGATTGATAGGAGTGATTATCAGCACAGTGGCTAAATGGTTAGCACTTCTGCCTGGCAGTACTGGGGACTTGGTTTGAAACCCAACCACAGCACCACCTGCCTGGAGTTTGCATGTTCTCCCTGTGCTTGCGTGTGTGTCCTCTGGATACTCCGGTTTCCTCCCACACTCCAAAGACATGCTGGTAGGTTAATTGGTTCCTGTTTAAATTGGCCCTAGTATGTACGAAAGTGAGTTAGGGACCTTTTTTGTATGCTCCTTGAGGGTTAGGGTCTGATGTGAATGTATAATATATGTATATACATATGTAAATCGCTGTGTA
Organism: Staurois parvus; assembly: GCF_062004578.1. Classification (NCBI taxonomy): domain Eukaryota; kingdom Metazoa; phylum Chordata; class Amphibia; order Anura; family Ranidae; genus Staurois; species Staurois parvus. The sequence goes on from NW_028318559.1 coordinate 317,605, forward strand.
AATTGACAACACTATATAAGTACCTGTACCTGTAATAAATAAATAAAAATCTCACAAGCCATTAAAAGAATCTTCCAGATCTGGCCAATGCAAATTAGCAGAGAGGGAGATGTCTCTCTATACTCAGGCACCACACTGTCAGTTATAATTATTAATTTTCCAGAGATCAGAGGGAATATATTTAATCTCTCATACAATTCCAAAATATTAATCACAGAGATATTAAAGTTATTATTTTAGATAGTACAAACTGTGAGCTGCATGCAGATACGAAATGTATGCACTGGCCTTATAGAACCACATAGGGACCAACTAAATGCTTATATGGACCCTGCCCAGTACCATGAGATCATTTTGATACTTTGTGGGATCAGAGTGACGTCCATATAACCGACAGCCACTTTCCTCACACCAGCCCATGTATCACCCCTAAAGGTGATTGGCCAAAGGGAAAGAGTGCCCCACATCTTCTTCTATGAACTAAGTAGCATAAAAATAATTTGTCTGGAGCTTTTTCTAAATAGCTGGTGGTTACTGGATTGCCTGTGTCCTCTCACCAACTGGATACAATGGTCTGCCCAAACAGCAAAGTTTACTTTTGATCTCACATTTTCTCATAGTAAGCAGCCAATGTCTCTGTATGTCATTTTCTTTCTTGTTGTTTGTAATTTTTACTTTGGAATGCATTTCTATGCACTTCCCTCCCAGGGAAATTAAATATACAATAAATAAAAGTCAGCCTTCTATGTACCAACCAAAGAATTTGCAACTCCTATAAAGACTGGTGTATTATATTACCAAATGCCTACAGGTGAAACTCGAAAAATTAGAATATCGTGCAAAAGTTCATTTATTTCAGTAATGCAACTTAAAAGGTGAAACTAATATATGAGATAGACTCATTATATGCAAAGCAAGATAGTCGTGATTTGTCATATTTGTGATGATTATGGCTTACAGCTCATGAAAACCCCAAATCCACAATCTCAGAAAATTAGAATATTACATGCAATCAATAAAACAAGGATTGTACATAGAACAATATCGGACCTCTGAAAAGTATAAGCATGCATATGTACTCAGTACTTGGTTTGGGCCCCTTTTGCAACAATTACTGCCTCAATGCGGCGTGGCATGGAAGCTATCAGTCTGTGGCACTGCTGAGGTGTTATGGAAGACCAGGATGCTTCAATAGCGGCCTTCAGCTCTACTGCATTGTTCGGTCTCATGTCTCTCATCTTTCTCTTGGCAATGCCCCATAGTTTCTCTATGGGGTTCAGGTCAGGTGAGTTTGCTGGCCAATCAAGCACAGTAAACCCATGGTCATTAAACCAGGTTTTGGTGCTTTTGGCAGTGTGGACAGGTGCCAAGTCCTGCTGGAAAATGAAGTCAGCATCCCCATACAGCTCATATGCGGAAGGCAGCATGAAGTGCTCCAAAATCTCCTGGTAGATGGCTGCGTTGACCCTGGACTTAATGAAGCACAGTGGACCAACACCAGAAGATGACATGGCTCCCCAAATCAACACAGACTGTGGAAACTTCACACTGGACTTCAAGCATCTTGCAGTGCGTGCCTCTCCATTCTTCCTCCATACTCTGGGTCCTTGGTTTCCAAATGAGATGCAAAAGTTGCTCTCATCAGAAAAGAGGACTTTGGACCACTGAGCAACAGACCAGGTCTGTTTTTCTTTAGCCCAGGTAAGACGCTTCTGATGTTGTTTGTTGTTCAGGAGAGGCTTGACAAGAGGAATACGACATTTGAAGCTCATGTCCAGAATCCGTCTGTGTGTGGTGGCTCTTGATGCACTGACTCCAGCCTCAGTCCACTCCTTGTGAAAGTCCCCAACACTTTTGAATGGCCTTTTCCTGACAATCCTCTCCAGGCTGCGGTCATCCCTGCTGCTTGTGTACTTTTTTCTTCCACACTTACCTTCCACATAACTTTCTATTAATGTGCTTTGATACAGCACTTTGGGAACATCCAACTTCTTTTGCAATTACCTTTTCTGCACAACTGTCAGGTCAGCAGTCTTTCCCATGATGGTGATTCTTACTGAACAAGACTGAGAGACCATTTAAAGGCTCAGGAACCCTTTCCAGGTGTTATGGCTTAATTAGCTGATTAGAGTGGGACACATTGAGCCTACAATATTGCACCTTTTCACAATATTCTAATTTTCTGAGATTGTGGATTTGGGGTTTTCATGAGCTGTAAGCCATAATCATCACAAGTATGACAAATCACAGCTTGAACTATCTTGCTTTGCATGTAATGAGTCTATCTCTTATATTAGTTTCACCTTTTAAGTTGCATTCCTGAAATAAATGAACTTTTGCATGATATTCTAATTTTTCGAGTTTCACCTGTATATGCTCAGTTTTAGGTTGCTAGTGTGAGAATGCATCATATGGCTGCACCCCCATGTTCTCTGTACTTGCAACAGTTGGCCAAGAGGGAATGAAATGATTAACCGGATTGCAGGCAGATTGGTGTCAGTGTGTGGATGGTATGAAATGTGCCATTTGCAGGGACACATCACATTGCTAGCAACAGGGATATGTGTGTGTGTGTGTGTGTGTGTGTGTGTAGTTTCCTAGATGAGTCAGCTGTGGTGGCAGTCTACCCTGAATTGTGTGTCTGGCGTGCAAGTATTTTAGCCTAAATTGGCCCAAAGTTACTCCATTCTCCCTGGTTTATAATAACTACTGTCTATATATGCATATAGGCATTTTTTTTCTTCCAACTCCAGTTTGTGATTCACTACATGTTACCTTTACCTAACTGTCTTTATTGTGCTCCAAAAATTAATCTCAAAAAGTATGGAGAGGAATAAACAATGCAAACTGTAACAAGCACAAGATAAGTGAATATTCATAGAGAATAGTAAGGCTCAAGTGCTACAGCTCCCTCTTGAGGAATACAAAAACTACCTTCAATGAGTGAAGTGAGTGAAAAATTGCAGTATGGTTTCTATAATCCTAAAAAGATACTGTAGATCCTGCATCTGCTCCATACCAGCTATTAATTCCAAAGCATACAGCATAATCACCCTTTCTTTTGCTCCAGAGTTAGGATTGTTAATGTTAAATCTTTACAGTCCTTATCCTAAACATAACAATTTTAACATACCACCATTTAAAGCTATTGATCTGAAAGGAAAGAGTTGATAAAAACTAGAATACATGCTACACAGCCTGGTACCACACTGGAATTGCAACAAAAACATAGTGTAGATCAGTATTTCTCAAACTTTTTTCAGTCAAGACACCCTTTAAATTTATAGATAGTCCCGAGGCACCCTTTAAAATGATAGACAGTCTTGAGGCACCCCATTCCAATATGGTGTTGTAACGGAACTGACCGAGACTGCAGGTGAGTACTTCCTTTAGAATACCGCTTCCCTGTCCGAACATCGACAACAGACACCACAGCAGACCATACAAGACTATACGACACCAGTCTTGAAGTAAACCAGGAGGTAGAAAACTTTATTTGAACACAGATACAAGATATATACACTCAGGGGGCAATCCCCCCTCCCTGCATAATGATACAGGGCGAGGCAATCTACATTTAGTAACAAGAGACACACAGGTATTCAAACTTCACACCAGCAGACAGTCCCATCAGGAGGGAGGGCTGCTGGAGACCCCCCCCCCCACCTAAGCTAATACACATAAACACATACATCCCATAATGGTTTGCTCCCAAGCCAGAAACACAATAGCACAATGGGATGCATCCACATGACATTAAACAATCAACAACCTCCACACAATATTAGGACAGATCACCCTGTACCCCTACAGGCACACAGTGATTTACACATAAGAGGGATATGGGGAGCTGAGACATGGGTCTCCCCACCTCTCCAAAGTGAGCTGGGTTCCATGGGCCCCCCACCCAAAGTAAGTCCCATCACAGGGGTGCCTCAAGACTGTCCATAATTTTTAAAAGAGCACCCCATTCTACAATGTGAAAAACTGTTCTAATAGCTTTACATAATGCAGCAACATCCCCACACATAGGACACCCACCCAATGTTAGAGGTGATTTATTCTTCCAAAGAAAATACACTTTTGCACACTGGTACTGAGTAGTATTCCAGTGTTTCTCCTCTCCCTCAGTTTTCTCCATCACTGAGCTCATGCGACCCCAGCACTGATGGAGAGGGGCAGGGGAGGGTCAAACAAGGATACTGTGCAGGCAGCTGACATCCTCCTTATCAATTGATGTAATTGGTTGTCAGGAAGCCAGCAGCTAGAAGGTCGTAATGGTGCACAATAAAAACCTGTGGCTTTGTGTAACTAAAAGGCAGGCTTGTTCCACCTGCTGGCTTGTATACAGTTTTGGAAAATTTTTAGACATTAGCCAAGACACCTCTGAGGAAATCTGAAGGCACCCTGGTTGAGAAAGGCTGCTGTAGATAATAAAGTTGTTAGAGATTGCATCACTGTACCACCAGGATTACAGTTAAAAAATAAATTAATATTGAAAAAAATAAAGTAACCTTGTCACCCTGGTGGGAAAATAAAAAGATAAATACTCACCTTTTTCAAGAGTTGCTGGTGCCACTGCTATCCCAGAGCTCCTGGTGTGTTGGCAAAAAAGTTGCCTGAAGGTCCTGGAGGACCTTGTGCACTGTTAGGCATCCAGAGAAGAGTTCCTGAAGCAGGGCAGGAAGGTGACCCCCTGGTGATATTATGGGGACATCTTTACTGCACAGATATTATTCTCACTTAACATATTCTGTCTAAAATTACATTCAATATTAGGGATGCAACGAAATTTCGGAGGCTGAAACATATCGGCTGAAAATAGCTCTCTCAGCATTTTGCCGATGTGAAGAAAGGAAATGATACTGGTGCCGATATTAGCTTATCTGTTGCAGCCCCCAGGCATTTGGCCACTACCAGCTGTCCATTGGCTGGTGCATGAAGGTAGGTGCGGCTGTGGCATCTTGGTTATGCCCTGCTTCGTTCTCACGATGGTTGCGCTGCCCCCTCCTCCTTTCTGTGCAGTGAGGATGCCTTGGCTTTGCAGTTGTGCATGCTCAGTGGTAGTGGCTGCGCTGCCGGGTGACGTTCCACAACACATCTGTGAGAGCGGGCTGTGTCTGTCCTCAATGGGACCTACAATATATACTCTAGGTAAGAAAGAGAATATCTCCCCAACTGCACCATGTTGCATACCTTCGGGAAGTTTAGAGTTGACTTGACAAGTGACAACCAAAGAACAAAATACATACACTGAGTGAATATGCATTCTATTTACTAACCACACTCACTTGACCTCCGGAAGATTTACCCCATTCATTACCAGGCCATATTTTGCTATATGGCACTGCATTATTTTAACTGCCAATTGCAAAGTCATGGAGCACTGTACACAAATTAAATGTATGTAATTTGTTTTCCACAAATAGAGCTTTCTTTGGTGGTGTGTGATCACCACTGGATTTTTTATTTTATTAAAAGAGACCACAAAAAAACTAAATCTTTTACTTTTTCTGCTATAAAACATATCCAATAAACAAAAATGTAAAAAAATCGAATTTCTTCATAAATTTAGGCCAATATGTATTCTGCTACGTCTTTGGTAAAAAAAATTCCAAAAAACGCATATTGATTGGTTGCTCAAAAGTTATATAGCATCTACAAACTATGGTATATATAGTGGAATGTTTAATATTTTTTTTTTTTGTACTAATAATGGTGGTATTTTTATAGCTGAAAGTAAAAAATATTGTTTTTCTTCAAAATGTTTGGTCTTTTTTTGTTTATAGCGTGAAAAATAAAAAGCGCACAGGTGATCAAATACCACCGAAAGAAAGCTCTATTTTTGTGTCCTTGGACAAAACTATCAACACCAGCATAAACACAGCCTTGAGAACATGAAGGGAAAACCTACTTCAGTACAAAGATAAAAAAACAAACAACCGTGTACCTCTAGTAACCACATACAACCCAGCACTAGAAGGAATAAGAAAAATAATCAAAGATTTACAACCCATCATAACAGAGGATGGAACTCTGAAAGAAATATTCCAGCAACCCCCAATACTGGCCTTCAGACAACCCCCCAACCTCAGAAATAAACTAATCAGTAGGAAACTTCCTTCTGATCAAGATGTCACAAATAATGGAAGCACACCCTGCAATAAGAAACGCTGCAAACTGTGCAACCAAATCGATCCATCAAAAAGTGTCAGACACTCAAAAGGGATCTTCAATATTTCTCGCTCATACAGCTGCACCTCCAGTAATGTTGTGTACCTTATCCAGTGTAGAAAATGCAGCAAAGGATCTTATGTTGGCGAAACAGGACAGAAGTTGCAAACAAGGATGAATTTGCACAGACATACCATCAAGGAACATAAAGAAGATGACCTCTGCACACCTGTAGGACACCATTTTGCACAACCAGGCCACACAATGGGAGACCTCAATCTTTTAGTTATTAAAGGAAATTTCAAATCCATCCAGGAAAGAAAAACTTTTGAACTAAGAATGATAATTCTATTTGACACAAGAGATAACAGCCTTAATTTGGACATGGGATTCCTCACTCATTATCCAACAGTTTTATGACTATTAGCTGAAGCTTGACTCCCTCTGTGTGAGTGTATCATCCCCCCCTCTTGCTTTGGCTGTATCTTATCTCTAGCCTCTCTTTTTTTTTTTTTCTTTATCTCTTCTAACATTCTGCTGAAACTTTGTGATTTGTACAATACTGCTTGGACTTTGAAGAAGGGGACATACCCCGAAAGCTTGTCCTCAAAATTGTATGTTAGTGCAAATAAAAAAAGTATCACGGACAGTACTCAATTGTTATTATCCAAAGCAAACTTTTACATGGAGAGAAAAAGAATTAAATTACCTGGGAATAAACCTAACCCCTTCTTTAAAAAATGAATACTGGGCTAATTATATTCCATTAATAAACAAGATAAAGGATGAATTGAGAAAAATGTCACTAGGATCACTGTCTTGGTTAGGATGTATAAACATGGTAAAAATGGTAATAGTACCAAAAATTCTGTATAAATTTCATATGCTCCCAATATACCAACCAGTAAATTTTTTTTTCACTATAAAGAGAATGATAACTAGGTATATTTGGGCAAAAAAAAAACAAGAGTAAAGTATGAGGTTTTATGTAATGATAAAGCAAGAGGGGGGTTAAATGTGGCGGATTTTAAGAGGTATTATCACTCTGTGTTAATTTCACGAATAGTAGATTGGAAATATAATGTACAATGTAGGGAAAAGTTGGATAAAAATGGAAAATACACTAAGTAAGTCACAACTAGATAGGATTATTTGAATTCCACAGCAGTTCGTAGAGTTGATGAAAATACAAGCACATTGACACGTAGTGTAATGAGGGTGTGGGATTTACTTCACAAACAAAAGATGTGGGAATACAACTCATTGTTAATTCCATTGGTGGGATCAGAGTTTTTCCCACCAGGGAAAGATAATATTTCAGGAAAATGGATAACAGATAGAAATGCATGTTTGAAAGATATTAGAGAAAAAGGGGAATTATGTTATTTCCAAGAATTAAAAAATAAAACTTTTTTTTCACACTAGATGAATGGCGTTATTATCAATTGGGACTTTTTGTTGCAGCGCTCCCATAACCATTAAGGATGGAGGGAGTATGTCCAAGATGGTGATCGGAGCAGATGCCTAGGAGGAGAGCTCTGCCGCCTATCTCCTGCATCCGTCTCCATCCTGGGGGTAGCGGGATCCTGCTGGTGTCAGGGATCCCTGAGGACCCATTCTACACTATAGAGTGGAGATTTGGGCCAGACTGACCCCCGTCCACGGAGCCGGACGATCAGGGCCTATTGTGGCCTACGCGGGGCCCGGTCCCGGCCTGCTGCTGCCTATCCGAGGCCCAGACTGGGCCTGCTGCAGCCCGGACCTGACCTACTGCGGCCTCTCCAAGGCCCAGACCCGGCCTGCTGTAGCCTGAGGCCCAGACCCGGCCTGCTGCGGCCTTCCCGAGGCCCGGACCCGGCCTGCTGCGGCCTTCCCAAGGCCTGGACCCGACCTCCTGCTGCAGTCTACCCGAGGCCCGGACCAGGCCTGCTGCAACCTACTCAAGGCCCGGACCTGGCCTGTGCCCCACCTGGATCCTGGAGAGGTGAGCTGCTGACTGGGGGAGGGTGGTGCCTTCTGCTGTCCCCTGCTTGGTCCCCTGAGGGGCTCTGTCCCTTGGCTGGCACCTATCCTGGGCTCTGACGGGGATCCCTACCTGTGCTACCTGGTTGCCTGTACCTGTGGAAGGGATTTTCCTATCTGTCACGGTCCATCCATTTCCTCCCCCTCGCAGAGCTGATTTATACTTCTTCAGTTATATGTGGATGCCAGCTGACGACGTTTCCCACCAGTTGTTATAGTAACCATTTCATGGCCGATGTGACAGAATATTGGGGATGACTAGAGGAAGCCTGCGACCACTGGCATAAAGTCTGAAACTACACAAACTGTGAAGACCGGCGGGCCCTCGGGGGCTAAAGTGGGGACCACCATGGCTGCATCCTCCTCCAAAGAGCCCAGTACACCTCCTGCGCCAGCGGACTTTAATTCTCTTATGACGGCGATTGCCAACTGCCAGATGGTGCTCACTGGAAAATGGAACATGCAGACTGATGTGGGGCTGATCCGGTGGGATCTTGAATCATTCCAGGGCCGAGTTACAGCGTGTTAGTGATGCAGAGGACATTATCCATGACCATTCAGCAGAGATGCATACTATGCAAGTTAAGGTCAAATATTTTGAGATCAGAGCAGAGGATGCGGAGAATCACAGCAGGCGTAACAACCTCCATGTGGTGGGTCTTTCTAAAGGGGCAGAGGGTGACAATCCACCTCTGTTTACCGAGAATCTCCTTCGCTCCTTGCTGCTGCGAGCCACATTTTCCACCTTCTTTGTGGTTGAGAGAGCCCATCGAATGCCAGCAGCCAGGGGCCTGCCTGGTTCCCCGCCACGCACCTTTATTTTCAAGCTGCTTAACTACTGGGATTGCGATATGGTGCTAAGGGCGGACAAGGCCCAGGGGAAACTGCGTTATGAAAACCACAAGTTAATGCTGTTTCCTGACTACTTGGTCAATATCCAATTGCAACGTCGTTCCTTTGATGCTGTTAAGGCTCACTTGTGGGCATAATGATTTACAGCTGGCTTTTAGGGACACCTTGTTGCTTCACACTGAGGCCTCCCGGAAGGCTATGCTGCATGAAAAACATCATATTTTTGAACAGGGGGATAAAGCGGGTTGCCTTCTGGCTTGGTTGGCTAGGGAACAATCTGCCCAGTCCAATATTGCTCTTATACAGGCTGATGACGGTTCCAAGATTCTTGATCCACTTTCCATTAACCAGCGGTTTGCTGACTATTATGCCAGTTTGTATCCCTCCAGAGCCGCCTTTACGTCACTGGATTTGTCCCATTATCTGGATTGGGTTGACCTGCTGTCTCTCTCTGCAATCCAGAAGGAGCGGTTGGAGGCACCGATTTTGCCTGGAGGAGATCCAGCAGGCAATTGGCGCTCTTCAATCCGCAAAGACGCCGGGCCCGGATGGCTTCGCGATTCAATTCTATAAAACGTACATTGAGCAAATGGCTCCCCAATTTCAAACGCTTTTTTACGCACTCTTAGAGACTGGAACTCTGCCTTCTGACATGCTTCAGGCGGTAATTGTGGTGATTTTGAAGCCCAGGAAAGACTCAACTCAATGTTCCTCATTTCCCTCCTGAATACTGATGCGAAGGTACTCGCCAAGGTGCTGGCTGGGAGACTGGGTTTGGTTATCTCTGCGGTGGTGCATCATGATCAGGCGGGTTTTATGCCAGGTAAGGGTATGGACATTAACATATGGAGACTGCTCACCCATATTTATGCGGCTCGCGATAGGGATGACCCCGGTGTGGTGCTGTACTGGACGCCGAGAAATCTTTTTATTCGGTTGAGTGGGAATATCTATGGGAAACACTGTATCGCTTCAGATTTGGCCCTCATTTCATTTTGTGGATTAGGTGCCTTTAGAGTGCACCATTTGCGAGAGTATGTACTAACAATATCCTCACCCCCCCTTTTGCTCTCCATAGGGGAACTCGGCAAGGCTGTCCACTTTCACCGGGCTTGTTTGCCCTGGCGATTGAGCCCTTAGCCTGCCTAATCCACTCTTCCGATTCTTTACATGGCCTACCGGTAGGTGACTGGGAGGATAGGATTTCCCTCTATGCGGATGACACTCTCCTATATTTGTGGGACTGTAATTTGTCTCTTAGGAAGGCACTAAGTCTTATTGATCACTTCAGCAGTTACTCCGGTATCCGTATTAATTGGGAGAAGTCCATACTGTTTCCTCTTGCATCAGGGCCCTTACCCGACATTTCCATCGCCCCTATTAAATCGGTCTTTTGCTTTAAGTATTTTGGGTGTAACAGTGCAACGTGACTTGAAGAAGTTTCTAACAGACAATCTTTACCCCCTTGTCCAACAGTTGCAGACTAAATGTACTGCGTGGTCTTCCCTTCCGATTAGCACCATTGGCCGGGTTAATCTTTTTAAAATGATATTCCTACCTAAGTTTATCTATTTTTTTCGGCATACATCGGTGCAGATCCTGCAAACCTTTTTCCGTCCAGTTGATGGCATTGTCTCTGGGTTTATTTGGGCAGGAAGGGCCCCTAGACTTTCTCGATCCACACTGCACTTGCCTATCGATCGTGGTGGCCTGGCACTTCCTAAGCTGCTTCTATATTACTGGGCGGCTGTACTGGTCACTGTGCGATGGTGGCTCTCCTGGCCTAGGGACAATGCTGCGGTAATCCTGAAGGTGGCAATACTGGGTTCATATGCTGATCTTCGTAACCTAATTTATAGAGGCCTGAAGTCCAACTCGGCCATCACTCTTCCTATGCTGATGACCCTTAGGGTGTGGAGTCAAGCTGGAACTCAGTCTCGGGTGAATAATGCATACTCCCCTCACACACCACTCTGGGGCAACCCTGCCCTCCCACAATTGTATACAATCCTGAACCCCGTGGTGTGGGCTCGATATGGTATTAAAACTTTGCACCATATTATGCCTAGTGGTGTCCTGCTTCGGTTTGACGAACTCAAACATAATTATGGCCTGCCTAACCGAATGTTTTTCCGGTTTTTACAATTGCGTCATGCGGTCGCCGCTCAATTTCCCTCTTCACTGACCATTCAGACGGATCCATTAGAAAACTTGCTGTTACTGGAGGATTTGCCTAAGCTGTTATCTGCATACAGTGGGGATCAAAAGTTTGGGCACCCCAGCTAAAAATTTGTATTAATGTGCATAAAGAAGCCAAGGAAAGATGGAAAAATCTCCAAAAGGCATCAAATTACAGATTAGACATTCTTATAATATGTCAACAAAAGTTAGATTTTATTTCCATCATTTACACTTTCAAAATAACAGAAAACAAAAAAATGGCGTCTGCAAAAGTTTGGGCACCCTGCAGAGTTAATATCTTGTACTGCCCCCTTTGCCAAGTATCACAGCTTGTAAACGCTTTTTGTAGCCAGCCAAGAGTCTTTCAATTCTTGTTTGAGGTATCTTTGCCCATTCTTCCTTACAAAAGTCTTCCAGTTCTTTGAGATTTCTGGGCTGTCTGTCACGCTCTTTTAAGGTCTATCCATAGATTTTCAATTATGTTGAGGTCAGGAGATTGTGAAGGCCATGGCAAAACCTTCAGTTTACGCCTCTTGATGTAATCCCCTGTGGATTTCGAGGTGTGTTTAGGATCATTATCCATTTGTAGAAGCCATCCTCTCTTTAACTTCAACTTTTTCACAGATGACATCAAGTTACCATCCAAAATTTGCTGAAATTTTATTGAATCCATTTTTCCTTCTACTCGTGAGATGTTCCCTGTGCCACTGGCTGCAGCACAACCCCAAAGCATGATCGATCCAACCCCATGCTTAACAGTTGGACAGAGGTTCTTTTCATTAAATTCTGTGCCCCTTCTTCTCCAAACGTACCTTTGCTCATTCCAGCCAAAAAGTTAAATTTTGACCTCATCGGTCCACAGAACTTGTTTCCAAAATGCATCAGGCTTGTCTATATGTTCATTTGCAAAGTTCAAACGATGATTTTTGTGGTGAGGACGTAGAAGAGGTTTTCTTCTGATGACTCTTCCATGAAGACCATATTTGTACAAGTATCTCTTTATAGTGGAATAGTGTACCACAACTCCAGTGTCCGCCAGATCTTTCTGGAGGGATCGTGCAGTCAAACGTGGGTTTTGAATTGTTTTTCTCACAATCCTGCGAGCTGTTCTGTCTGATATTTTTCTTGGTCTTCCATATGTTGCTTTAACTTCCACTGTTCCTGATGACTGCCATTTCTTAATTACATTCCGAACAGAGGATATCGACATCTGAAAACGCTTTGCTATCTTCTTATAGCCTTCTCCAGCTTTGTGAGCGTCAACTATTTTCAGTTTCAGTTTTCTAGACAACTGCTTAGAAGAACCCATGGTGCTGATTGTTGGGGCAAGGTCAGATGAGTCTGGGCATTTAAAACCTTTGAGATCGATATAACCTGGTCTTCCCAGATGATGATTGAGAACAATCCATGACACTGGCAAGTCTCAGCTTTGCAAAGGGGGCAGTGCATGCTATAAGTTCTGCAGGGTGCCCAAACTTTTGCAGACGCCATTTTTTTGTTTTCTGTTATTTTGAAAGTGTAAATGATGGAAATAAAATCTAACTTTTGTTGACATATTATAAGAATGTCTAATCTGTAATTTGATGCCTTTTGGAGATTTTTCCATCTTTCCTTGGCTTCTTTATGCACATTAATACAAATTTTTAGCTGGGGTGCCCAAACTTTCGATCCCCACTGTATATATGTGATTTTGCACAGGAGGGCTGCCCTGTACCAGTACAACTGCTATAGGGCTGATGCAAAGTGGTTAAAGACCATTAAAAATGCATTATAAATTTTGCCATTCCCTTGCAAAGTACAATTGCACTTGCAAAGTGCAGTCTATTTTTCTTTAGTAAATCAACCCCACAGTATTAATGATTTTTTTTAATGTGGGCCATCAGCATTTCATCAGCATTTAGTAGCTTTCAGGATGTAACAGGTGCTGTGTAAAAAGGAAGTAGAAGTCTGTGATCTTCCTGATATCCAAACAGTCCGTTGTAAGAGCCACTAAATAATTCTAAGATCAGAGTGCATCCTTGTGTTGAGTGGTGAGGAGGCTTTTTTTTTATGTCAAGTTGGAAAAAGGAAAACAAAATCATATTTTTAGAACATCTCTGGAGTGCATGGCCTCCAGTGTAAAAATGCTTGTAGAAAAGTATGCTCTAATTTTACAACCAGTTTAAAAAAGTATATTGTAATTCCTACAAATAGTCTTTATACGTTGGTGAAATAATAATGGATTCTGCACTATAAACAGCATTAGGATATTTCTAATGTACCCTTTTTACTGACAAACATTCTTGGAATAGTCTGATATACTTAACTTTGTGGAATCTCAATAGAAATATTGTTAACTTGTGTTCTTTAAACAATAACTATGTTGTACTGAGACACTAAAATAACATTGCAACAACTATAATTAAAATGGTTTAAAGAGAGTACTAGTCTATTCATTTTAAAAGTTAATTAAACATTGAGATAATAATCTGTCACTAAATGGGTAACATTGTATTATTGTACTCTAAGTAATATTAACTGACATTAATAAGATTCCTAAAAGTTTATGTACCATCTCAAGTGTGTTTGTTTCAAAGCCAATGAAATATGTGACAAATGTATTTGCAACAAGCAGTAGAACTATAGTCTTTTTAATGTTTCTAGGATATACTGTACATTCGAAATCGATTTCCTAGGTCCCATTCAAGCCTATGCATTATGTGTGCAGCTGTGCCAATCATTATCATTGGCACCCCAATGCAGAGTACAGTAGCTGCCAATGTACAGCACCACATCACAACACGCATACCATGTGTTGTTCTGCAGTGGGGAAAAATGTTGCATGTCCAATAATTGGTCTATCGAGATGCTTAAACAGCCCATTCAAATGAATGTACTGCCTTAACACAACATACATTAATTAAAAAAATTAGCAATGTGTGTTTCTGTACTAAAAATTTTGTAAGTATACTTGTATATATCCATGCATGCAAGGGCAACCTTTTTTGGTCCTTTTATGGTATTACTTATCAAAAGATTGACATTGACTCTGTAGTAATGATTGGACCAAGCAACCCAGGCTGTATAGACTAGGATTTGGAGTCATCTATTCTTGATGTGATGCTTAGCACTGAAATTAATGTGTCACATGGCTAGATTTCACATATGAGACCCTGCAAAATGTCTTTTTTGGGACTGTTTGTCCAATTCTAAACTCTGTTAAACCTCACAGACTCCCATGGGCATACACACACCCAGCAGCACCACCCAAGAAAGGTCCTCTGAATGCACCATTATCTTGTTTTGTGGAAACCCATCTGTAGCCCAAGCTGTACAACTTGCCCCACATTGTCAGACACCTCTTCAATGCCAAATGTGGCTGTCCCAGTCCCTCTTGTTATACACACACCAACTTTTCCAATGTGGTCTACCAGAGTGGAAATAAAAAGTTGATTTCATACTGAAAAAATAATTTTATTAAAACTGGTTATTCATGTGAAGTGTTAATTGTGATGATAAATACCTTACTCCCTGAGCTAATAACAAAACAGTCAATAAGAGCAAATTATGTAATGGTATGCTTTTGGGGCCTTTTTGCTCTTGGCAATCCAACATGAACAGCAAAATCCTTAATATGCTGCCAAGGATCATCTGCCTGTGGTATGCATCTCACAAGTTCATTAGCATTTCAGATGTCACAATGTTCTTATCAATGCCCTCTCTGTTACCCTGCGGTGATGTACACTTGTATGTTTAAATAACGTTTTCTGAAAAGGAGAAGCCCCACACCAATGATGTCACTCCGCTCAGTCAATTTGCATTTAGCCATTTTTAGTCAGCCACAGTTTCACCCCACCAGGAGCCTGCCCTTCTCCCTAAGCCTGCGCCTGATCAGATTTCCAGAGGTGGAGGCTTGGAGTGATGACTCCTACATGACCGCTTAAATAACTTTTGCCATGCCTAAATCCCTCCTGACTTGCTTGCCAAATATGTATGAATACCTTTAAGAAATTCCCTGTGGTTCTCAGGGTGATATGACAGTAAATCATGACTCTTAAAACAGATTTTTATTATACGATAATAAGGTATTTACATACAGATAAAAATTGCAGCAACAATCAACTAGGCCTGACAAACAAAATACCAGTGAAATTCAATATACATTGTATAAAAACCCTAATTAGAACTGTTGAATTAACTGATTGTAAATCAATGTCCATACTTCAATGCAAAGTCAATAAATACCTCTATTGTATTGAGTGTCAGCCTTAGAATTTGTGTGGCTTTTCCACTTAGAGGTCACCAGTGGAACTTGCATCTGGTTCCTCATCTTGGGCAGTTATACTCCCTATTACTGAGGGACCCCTGTGCATTAGCTTTAACTCAGGTCTTTTGCTCTTTGATTTAAAGCGAGTTAATATGTAAAATGAGACTCAGGCACATTGTTAGTTAATGTGGCCACATATTTCAAGCATACAGATATGCAAAGGTAAAACTGATTTACTTTTTCTATCACTGTTGTCAATGCACAGTAAAATCTGATTTTTTTGTATTGTACTGTATATTGGCTATGTTTTAAAAACATATCAAAATCATGAAAGTCTTACAAAATCTCTGCCTAAAGGGAATGACACCCAAAGTTCCAATGACACCTCAGTACATGTCCATGAGACTTCATTTCACTCACTAAAAGTCTTGTTGCAGGAATGCTGTGAGATAATTGACATCACACCTGGGTCGAACTCAAATTCGACCCGATTTTCCAGAGTTCTAATTCAATCAAAATTTTCTTAATAAAATTTTGAATTGCATTTAAATCAATGGGCAACATTTTTTGATGATCAATTTTGCTTCTTTAGAGGAATGCTAGATAAGCTAGTGTCACTTAAATGGAATGAAAGGTCTCCACTGAGATTTTTTTGTCATTGTTGTAGTTTTCTGTTATTTCTTTCTGTAATCTATCACATGGATGTCATAGCTTAAGTTAGAACCAGTTTTGGCACAAGGTTTTGCAGGTAGGTATGATTTAGCCAATCCCAACTCTTGAGACCTGGTATTATTTTATCATTCTCCTTGTTTAGGTACTGCCTTTGGATGTCCCAGGTTTTTGCTTTTGCCCCAGTGGATAGTGAAAAAAATTAATTTTTGTACTCATTGTAAAAACTTTGGGTGTACATCTAGAGGTCTGTGTTGCCGCCCAATCAACTACTGGAGAAAACAATTTTACAGTGAGTACAAACATACAATTTTTAACACACTCAACCATTAACATGTCATCCAAGAGGAAAATCTAAAAAATACCTCTTTAATCCATGTTGATTATCATTTTAATGTACATATTGCTAATAACACCAATGTTCCTGTAAATCAGCAGCCCCCCCCCCCAAAAAAAAGAAAGAAAAAACCTCACAATCTTCTACAAGACTGGTTTGATATGTATAAAAACTGTCACTATATTTTTAAGTTTGGTGTTTTTAATGAAATATGTGCAGTCAAATGCAAGATAATTGCTACATTTTAGGTAAGCATCTACAAAGTAGCGGAAAAAGTAGAAGGAGAGCAAAAATATCCAGACATGCTGTCAAATAGGATCTTAGAGAAATGTGCAGATATTGGGCCTGAGGGTCCCACACCTTCTCAAAGTGCTTGTTGGTGTCATTCAAAATGCTAGCTATCTTTTCAAGAGCCATTATCCAGAAAATTTTCAGCTTAACTTGAGACAAGGAAACTGAGTCTTTTTTGCTATTCTTTACAACCCTTTATCTAACAACTAACAAAAAGCTTTTGCATCAACACCAGAGTGAAACACAGGACTATTAAAAAGTGCTAAAAGGATATAAGTAAGGATTTTATTATGCCTCACTCTGTCCCAAACAGCTAGGGAGTTGGAAAATTTTGTGACAAGTATAAGTGGTCTATGCTTTTCATGCTTTATTTTTAGGTAATCTAGGTACAGGGGCAGATGGCC
Source organism: Staurois parvus (assembly GCF_062004578.1). Lineage (NCBI taxonomy): Eukaryota > Metazoa > Chordata > Amphibia > Anura > Ranidae > Staurois > Staurois parvus. Next base: position 334,781 of record NW_028318559.1, read on the forward strand.
TGTCTTTCTATTGCAACCCAGTTGGGTTTCTCTGTATGAGATTATACAACTGACAGTTTGGCCAACTGGACAGCTTGAAAATATCAATCACATTAATCACGATGGGTAAGGAGCAGAATAAAATATAAAATTCTAGACAACAGGGTCATCTTGACAGTATTAATTCTGCCTATCCAGGGCAGATCATATACCATCCACTTTTGAGATCCTCCTCTAGTTTTGTATATAAAGTTGGATAGTTTGAGTGATATAATTGAGCAATTGAAGATGTAAGATGAATACTTCAATAGGGATTTGATCAACCTTCCAAACAAATGGGAAATAAGTCTTTAAAGTGGGCTAAGAGATGAGGGGATAGATATATTTGGATCGACTGATTTAGTCTCATTGACAATGAGCCCCAAACTTTCTCCAAATTCCCTCAAGAGACGCATAAAATTAGGAGTGGACATGGGTGGAGAAGTCAGAAATAGAAGCAGGTCATCCACAAAAAGATTGCATTTGTGAGTCTGGCTTCCAACGGATAATCCTTTTAAATTAGGGTCAACCCTGATTGCTATCACTAGGGTCTCATTTGGTAAAAATCAATGGTATATTGGGATAGCCTTACCTAGTGCCCCTAGATATCATAATAGGTCTAGAAAAGTATCCATTTAATTTGAATTGCTCCAGAGGTTGAAAGTACGATATTCTGAGTAAGTTAAGGAAATTAGGGCCAAATTCCCAGTTGTTAAGGGGAGTGAACAAGGAGGGTCAAGAAACTAAATCAAACATTTTTTGGAGATCTATGAAGAAAAAAACCTTTCTTGAGATAAGCCACCATCCCAATGGATTTGAAGAAGGGATATAATGTTCACTGCACACTTTACTTGGTCAAGTCCCTGTCTACCAGGATAAACCCCACCCAGTCCTTTTGGATATAATTACAGATAAAGGAGGAGAGTCTGACAACATTTTCAGCAATAGTTTAAGGATATTGATCTGTAATTTTTTACCTCCTTTGGATTCTTTCTGGGTTTAGGGATAATAGATACTGTATAGACGCCATATTCAGGCTGATGGCTCACCTGCATTTAACACATTAAAGAAATGCTCTAAATTAGGAGTGATAATACGTGAGTATTTATGATAGTAAATGCATGTTTAGCCTGTTTTATCTTCTCTGCCGCAATAGGAGAATCCAAAAAGTCTCTGTGCAAAAAATAACTTAAGGATATTTAAGCTATCTATTAAGGAAGCTATCACTTCTTGCTCCACCCTAGAAGGATTACTATACAGGGCAGAATAGAATTTATGAAATTCCTCCATGGTCCGCTGTGAGTTCTGAGTATATGTACATGAGACACATCTAATTTTAGGGAGAGCTGAGTATCTAGTTTTGGGGGGCAATTTGGAGGCTAACATTGTACTTATTTTGTACTTTTGAAAGTAAAACTTGGAGGCCTTCCACTAAATACTTTTTTTCCCGCTTGTGTAGATAGAGCAAAATGTAAGGAAAGCCTGATCACTTCAGTCTGGGAACATAGGATTTTTTTCACAATTACGTTTATGGGTCCTACAAATAGCTTTTAATTTGCAGTCTAGGTTAAGTATTGTATATCAGCCTCCCTTTCCTGCTTGATTTGGGAAGCAATTTGGATATATTTTCCTTGCATAGTCACCTTATGATGTGCCCAGAAGTTGATAGGAGAAATTGAGTCAGTCATAATATATTGAAAATATACCAACATACTTTTTCTCAATCTCCTTATACCAAATGGAGTCACTAAGATGAGACTCATTTAAACACCAATGAAAAGGTCAATCATAGGCCTGTCAATGTGTTAAAGAGGCAAGTATCAACACATGATCTGACCAAGCTGTTTCTCGAATGCATTCCTTCAATATCTGAGAAGGATCGCCATTTAGACAAATATAATTCTTTTCCCACCAGATATCAACCAGATAAAAAAAAATTAAAGAGCTTAGCTATAATTGTACATGTTTTAGGAGACATTCTGAGCTGAGAGTCTGAACTTGTCATGACTCAAATATAACAATATATTAAAGTCAAACAACAGTGTCCTCAAAGTGTGGAAATAGATGGCAGAACATATCCAAGAATAATGAGGACTGTCCATGATTAGTGGTATAATAAGAAATAAAGAAGAAAAAGAGTATACAAATGATTCCCTAAATGACTTTTCAACAAAAAGTATTAATCTTTTGGGTCCTTAACTTCTTGTTGTAAGAAGAAAGATACATGTTTCACAAAAAAATTGCTATATTTTTTGTTTTATCAACAGCATTTGCGGTATACAATATTGGATATTGTTTATGGACAAAGAAGGGTTTATAAGAGATTGGAAAATGGGTTTCCTACACCAAAACTATATCCGCTTATAGTTATATAATATAGTAATATTGAGATGCCTTGTGGTGTTTTACAGAGTAATTGAGACCTTGGGCGTTATGTGAAATAATGCGAAGAGGAGGGGATTTGGATATTATTAGATCAGAGGGGAGGAGCAATCCAGGCTATAACTCACCACTTCTCGGACTGAAGCGAACAAGATTTGAAGGGGCGATCCACTTGAAAAAATAGGCATTAGTGGGTGTAGATAAGGACCTCTAGGTCAAAAGTGAAGGGCATAGGCAAAGAAAAAGAATAGAAGCTAGAAAAAAAAGCACACAACAGGAAAATTAACCACTAAAAGATTGGCCCCACAATAATGGAGAGACAGGCCGACAACAGCACAGAATATGGCTCAACAATACCAGACAATAAGCTTTAGTCAAGGGACAAGGCCAAGTTTGTACAATAAGTCAAGCTGGGAAGCACACCAAGACTTGCCTTCCCCATCCACAATACACATAAAACATAATTTTACCATTGACACTTTGCATTAGCAAAAGAATGTAAGAATAATATCACTGGTTACAATAGACAGTATACCCTGAGAGGAATGCTAGCAGAGCAATAATATCAGCTCAGTAAAATTAATATATCTTAAACTAGAAGATACCAAAATATCTCAGAGCTAAGAGAAAGTACTTAAAATAGGTGCCCTCAAAGGGGAATATATAAAAAAATGTAAAATTAAGCCCCAAAAGTAAGAACCTAAAAGTATGCAATTAAAAATATGAAACAACTTTAATGTATCACATATAACCTTCTTAGGAGTGCATCAGTGAATAACAAATACCCATAATAAAAACAAAATAAAGAAAAAAGAGGCAGAGTAAACATAAACATTCATTGGGTTGAGTTCTACAGAGACCACCAGCACAGGAATAAAGTTGAACTGTAGTTTCATGGAAGAGGGAAATTTTGTTGTCCAGTAATGACTTGTTTGCCAAATCAGAGAGATCAGATGAGGTGATGAAGACAAATGCTGAGCAGGAGACTTGAAGGCGAGGAGGAGTAGTCCTGAGAGATGATGCCTAACTGCAGAAGCAATTTTTCCCCTCCAAGAATGAAGAGAAGGATTGTGTCTTATTGTTGTAGGAGAATGTAAGCCTTAAGGGGAAAGCACACTAAAAGCAAAGGATTGAACGTCTACATTTTTTTAATTGTATAAGGAGAAATGTCTGCAAAAAGTTGAACAGAATGGCCCATGATAGAAAGATCAGTCAAATGAATAGAAGCTTTCATCACTATTTCTTTCACTGCATAATAATGAGGCTTACCACAATGTCTCAAGGAATTCCATCCTTATGGACCACCTGTGAGGCCCTGTGGGCTCCATCCGGTTCTAGATGGTGCTCAGGTATATTAGTTATAAGGCCTTTAAAAAATGAACGTACCACCAAATTTGTATCTTTCAGCAATTCTGGAAACCCCCGGATCTGGAAATTGAATCTCTAAAACAATTTTCAAGATCATTAATTTTCATTAAGGCCAAGTCTAATTGCTCCTGAAGATCTTTCAATCTCTGTGTATTCTGCTTAGTGCATGCAACTGTAGACTGAATGTTTAGTTTCCATGGCTTCAATATGAGCCCCTAAGCTCTGTATATCATCTTTTATGTCAGAGGTGATTTGAGCTGCTCCCATTTCAAGTAAATCAGAGATTTAGAGAGATAAAGCCCAATTGCCCAATTATTCAGAAGGGGTAATACTGGAAGGTAGATCAGGAATGGCAGGGCAATGAGAGGATACAGTGTGTTGTGAAGCCAGGAGCTCATCAAGCAGGTGCGGACTGACCATTTGGAAACTCAGGCACAGCCTAAGGGCCCGGGGTCAGTAGGGGGCCCCATGAGATGCCCCTGGTACCTTTTTCATAGGCTTATTTGAGTTTTGGCAAGGACACAGGGGCCCCATGATCCCCTATTGCCCGGAGGCCCCATGAGTTTTCAGTCCGCCCCTGTCATCAAGTGTTCCCTTGATAAATGACTCCTTAGAAGCAGGAGATTTTCTAAAGCAGTGGTCTCCAAACTGTGGCCCGGGGGCTGAATGTGGCCCTTTGATTGCCTTTATGTGACCCTCGGGGCACGTTTCCTCCTACTGATACAAGACACCATTCCTTTCCTCCCACCAACAACGGGGCATAATTACTGCTGCTGACGTCTACAATGAGGCATTATACCTCCCACTGACACCAATGATGGGGCACTATTCCTCCCACTGACACCAATGGGGCACTATTCCTCCCACTGACACCATTGATGGGGCACTATTCCTGCCACCGACACCAATGATGGGGCACTATTTCCCCCCAATGACACCAACAGTAGGACACTATTCCTCAAACTGACACCAATGATGGGGCACTATTCCTCCCACTGACACCAACGTTGGGGCACTATTCCTCCCACTGACACCATTGATGGGGCACTATTTCCCTCCCACTGACACCAACAATAGGACACTATTCCTCCCACTGACACTAATGATGGGGCACTATTCCTGCCACATACACCAATGATGGGGCACTATTTCTCCCCAATGACACCAACATTAGGACACTATTCCTCAAACTGACACAAATAATGGGGCACTATTCCTCCCACTGACACAACTGGGCACTATTCCTCCAGCTGACACCAACTCATTGGGCACTCTTCCTCCCACTTACACCATTTAAGGGGTGCTATTCCTCCCCCTAATACCAAAGATACATTGTTTACTCCCACTGATGCTAGGACAATTTCTACTCCCAATGGCCACAGTCTGGCCCTCTGAAAGCCTAATGGACAGTAAACTGGCCCTACGTTTAGAAAGTTTGGAGACCCCTGCTCTAAGTGGAGATTTAGTCACAGGAAAAGAGTGCTTTGTATACATGTCAGCAAAGTCCTCACAGCCCTCTTAATCAGCTGAAATGTCCATGCCTCATGCTTGTTGTGGTGCTGTGGCTGCTATCTTGCCTGCAGTAGGTGTGGACCTAGTAGTCAGCAGAGGCCGTGGCAGATCTCTTGAAACTTTGTAGCTGCTGAACAGGGCAACACTCACAATTAAACTCCAATTTTCAGAATTTGCTGAAATGAGAGGACTCTCATATTTCCACTGTAGTGCAGAGTGAATTATCGACAGAACACTAACCTTCATATCAATGTTTCTGTCTATGTTGTGGCCCTTGCCAAGGGTCGCATTGTTCAACACAGGTCCAATGCAATGGTAAGCTTAGGCATCATTTACCTGGGTGTACTGATTCATACTCCCATGCGAAGGGCCGTCTTCAGCTACCCAGAATGCACAGGTGTTCTATGCAGCGGCGTGTACGCAGCCTGTTCAAATCAATGGCAGGTTACAAGGTGCACAGACCTACATGGATCTCCATGTGCATCCCTGAGTGTACATCCATGTGGGTTCAATGCTTGGATTAGGATGCAGTTTGACTGCATCCTGATCTTTGTATCAGATCCGCACAGATGTATACCCATGTGGTTGAGGCCTAAATCCATTGTTTTCATTTGGCTTAGTTCACACCAACATGCGGTGGCAAAATGTATCACAGCATACACCAAAGAAAATAAAATAAGGTATTTTGGCTTCAGCTGTGGACAAAATTGCACATCAATGAAACCCTGCTCATTTAAAAAAAACATGTCAGCAAGCTTCAGCTCAAGTGCTGCAATGCACACTAAAAGCAACACATGGGGTGCAAATCCAGCCTTAATGTTTAATGACACTTTTCCAGTGTACAGATGCTTTCCTATGGCAGTATTGCAACTATATTATACCACATGTACTACATATTATCCTAATTTGTATGCTGCAATAGCAAAGTTGTTTTCACTGCTCTCCGATCTGCAGTGCTAGCAATCCCACTTTGCACTTTTTTCATGCAGCCATGTTTTTGGCAAACTTTAAGGTTTTGTAATTTATCTTATAAATGTGAGGGAACGGTATTTAAATGTTATTAAAACATGCACCAACTAGCTATGATTATGGCCGGGTGTGGCTGAACATTTGTTTCATGTTTTTATACTCTGTGACTTTCTTAATAAAGGATATAAGAAGATCACAGAATGTTATGACTTTTCACTTTGGTAACCATGTAAATATATAAACAAATGAAGGTGAATTTTTAGATTGAATTCCAAAAATTCAAAGGTTTAAAGGAAGGTTTCACTTTTTTCCCCATTTTAACTGATTAATATAAACTTTATATAAAAAAAATTATAAGGATAAAAATATAATAGCATGTGCCTGGATTCCAAACAGATGACCGCACAAATGGCATAATTAAGCACTAACTAGCATGAAATGCATTGGCAGCTTTTCTTCCCTTGTTGTACATTTGTGAATATTGTTTTGTGTTTTTGAATACAATAAAGATAGTGGTCATCCATCTGAAATCCAGGCATATACTACAAAGACCAGCTAGACTATTGCATTGGGGCAGTTGGATCATGGACTGACCTGGAGTCGTGGTTTCTTTGTTTGAATATAATAGCATATATTGTGAAAATGAAAATACCATTTTAAATTTAAAGAACACAAAATATTTATATCAATAAATATAATAATAAGGAACTGCCATTGGAAAAGATAGGGTGTATTAATGATATGATTAGCAATTGCACTGCGACACAGCATGGTCACATCATTATGTTTTAATGAATGGTCTGTGTGCAATTATGTCATCGGTAATAAGCACTGGGGAATTACATAAGACAAAAATAAGATGTTTCAATAGGAAATTTTTGAAATTTGTTCACACCAATGTGTTTTTAGTGCTTTTTGCAGAAACGCACTACAGTCTATTTAACATGGTTTCCTATGGAACATGCCCACATTTATGCTTTTGTGAGCTGCTGCATTTTTGGAAAGAGTCAGGGACTTTTTTAAAAGCAAAAATCAGCATTTTTGGTACAATAGAGTTCAATGGAGAAGCTGCTGAAATGCATGGTAGTGCATTTTTGTTGCATTTTGCATTTTTATTCTGCCCAGCAACAAATAAAATTCCACTTTACCAAAAAAAAAAAAAAGCTGAAAAAAATACAAAAATCGGCAAAAATGCATAAAAAACGCAGCAAAAATATGTGTAGAAAAACGCAAAACGAACTGCGAAAAGCAGAACCGCAAAACAGAAAAAAAAAACGCAAACTGCATAGGTAAGAACAGAATCTTAATCACTGGGTACGTTACACATCTCCACTTGTTGAGTAGATTGGAGAAGCCACATAACTAGTGAAACATAAATGACATTTAAAGGATAACTTCACCTTTTAAAAAAAATTAAATAATAAAAGGCACATTTTTTGCAGGTAAATTGCATTTACTTTTTTTCAAGGAGCCTGGAAAGCATTGCACCAGTGATAAGCAGGTGCCATGCTTGTTTAGACTGAGTTTGTTTAGACTGGCTGTCCCAGTCATCCAGATATTCTAACTTTGCTATTGAGACTGACATGGTGCACCCATATAGCCTACAGGCTCAGTTACACTGCAATTTAAACTCTTTCCTGTTCCCGCTAAGACAAAACCTTTTCCTACGAGACACGATAATAGTCTGGAGGGAGATCAGACGTAAATTGGGCTTGTCTCCTCGGGAATCTAGAGAATGTTGCTCTAGTGCCTTTGGGACTCAACAAAATGATCTCTCAACTCAACAAACCCTGGCTTATAACCTGTTTTATGGCTGCCAGGCGCACCATTCTAAAGAAATGGTCATCTTCGTCTCCACCCACTATAGCAGATGTCACACAAGACCTTAACAGATTAATCCACAAGGAAAAACTGGACTTAAACCTCTCTAGTTCAAGACCCATAGAAAGTTTCAATGCAAATGGTTCCAATACATCACCAGAACACTCTCATCAAACAAGCAAACCAAGCTCTTGACACAGCCTCAAACTGTTTCCTCTAACTCTTAAACAAATGACTACTATACTCATTATAAAATATCAGAAAGCATCGAATAAATATGGCTCCCACACCCCACTCTCTACAGTTTACTAAGTTCACCACCATCGCTCTAGCAATTCCACTCTATCCACAAGAGCCTGGAACATCTGTTTAAAGGTGTTATTGGTTCCCCCTCTCCTCTTTTCTTCTTCCTCTCCCCTTCCCTTCCCCCCTCCCCTTCCATCGTTCTACTCACCCATTCCCTTTACCCCCTTGTTTGTCAGTCTGCCCTCTGGATGTTACACTTCCCTTTTGGTTATAACCTATTAGAGGAGGCCATGACCCACAATTATATTATTTATGTCAACCCTACATTTGTTTTTTAAAATTATATTATTTATGTCAACCCTACATTTGTTTTTAATACTGTAGAACTATTCCCTTTAAGCTTTGAATCATGCCCATTGCCCATGGACCTTGGAGATGAAATCAAATCTCACCTTACATTCTCTCAAGACTACAAAATATGCTTGTGATGTATCTCCCCAGCTGCCCAACATCTAAATTAAGATTACCCCCCCCCCCCAATCCCATATCCAGGGAGTCAAAGCCTCTTACCGAAATCCGGCAAACTTTCTCTATTTATCCCTCTATATATACCACACTCTACCCCTCCTCATAAAATATTACTTACCTTTATGATTAACAATTAGGGATGGAGAGATGGATGTTTGTAAGGGCTATGTCCATGAGTCTTTGCTTAACAGTTAATTGGGTGCGTTATGTTACTTCAGTTATATTTCTGTACTAGAAACAATTGAGTACTGTCCGTGATACTGCTGATATAGTAATATATAGTATCACATATAGTATCATATATAGTATGCTGATATAGTAATATATTTTATCACATATAGTATAGTATCATAGTATGTAGTAATATATAGTATCAGTATATAATATATAGTGATATAGTATCACGGACAGTACTCAATTGTTTCTGTCGCAAATGCACTAATACGGCTACAATCATTTTCTGTACTGAAAATTCAAAACCAGGTGAAATGCCTCCCTTCTTTCCTTTTGACATGTTCATATTGTTTAATGTTATATTTTTAAATGTTGCCATGTTGAAAACCCAATAAATTTTCTTTAAAAAAAAAAGAAAAAAAATGTGATTTTAACTTTACTTTCTGTCTCTGCCTGGTTCATGATTCCGGACAATGTTTCACCATAAAAACAGCTGGAACATGTAACATGTTCTCGAAGGTGAACTTATCCTTTAACCATTTTTTTTTGTGCAATCTGAGGATTAAAAGAGAAGTATGTGGGTCACAGGAGTGCACTTAGTTCTGCACTCATGAGACATGGATTTAGCCTACAGGGGGCTATAGAACACTGTTGACTGATGTCGCAGAGCCAATCCAGGCTCTGGAGGGATCCTGACAATAATGTTGAGATTAGCCCAGATGTTTGACCAGCAGCTGACTAAGCCTCACAGCACTCTGCTGGGAGCCTGACCAGCTGCTCCTGCCATCCACAACCCAGCACTCCAGTGTGATCTGGAGGGGCAGAGCAGAGAGAAAGACAATTTTATTAATGTAATTATTTATTAAAGTGTTTTTACTAAACACTGTTGTGTGTCTGTACTAGTGATGAGTAATTCTTGCCAAATTAGATTTGACGATAGTATAATGATAGTGCAGCACTAAAAGACATAAAATTAAAATATAAATATATGCCTGTGACAAAACGTATATAACTTAAAACAGTGACCAGTGAGTCAAAATTACAACCTATGCATGAGTAATACACCCAATATAGTGACTACAGTGCTAAGTACAAAATACGTAACCAAATCTGCATAATTCATAAGGTGGATAAATATATAAAATAAATAATAGCAAATAAAAATCAGTCCATATACTATATTATAAATTGATGAACATAGTGAGAGCCCAATTAAAATCACTGTACTATTCCTAAGTTAGAATGGGACTCGGGACTCTCAGTGACACCGCGGTCTTTGTGCTGGGAACGTGCAGTGCGGCGCGCTCCCAACACAAAGACAAGTACGCAAATATGCGGCCCCACGGAAAAAAGCCCAGTTCCGTGAGGCCGCATATTTGTATGACGTCGGCGTCAAGGGGTTAACTTTAATGAAAAAAATTTTTTAAAAATATACATAGTCTTTGCCAAAATCTTGGCCAATCGCCTATTATGTATCATAGATCCCATCGTATCAACGGACCAGGTGGGCTTTGTACCAGGGAGAGAATCTAGAGATAATACAATAAGGGCCATAAATATTCATCATTGGTTAACTCAAAAGCAACAATCGGGCTTCTTTTTATCATTAGATGCCGAGAAGGCCTTTGACAGACTAGCGTGGGACTACATGGAGGCAGTTCTGCTTGGCCTTGGACTGCCTCCGCGTTTTCTGGCATTTATCATGTCTTTATATACATCTCCCACAGCTAAAGTGCGAGTTAATGGTCTCCTTTTGGACTCCTTTTCAATAGGCAATGGTACCAGACAGGGATGTCCATTATCCCCCCTCCTATTTATTCTGACACTGGAACCTTTGTTGAATTGCATCAAACAAAATGATAATATCAAGGGGATTCTGATCAATGGCAAAATTCATAAGATAGCAGCTTTTGCTGATGACATATTGCTTTTCCTAACAGACCCACATATCACTTTACCTAATCTGCTACAAGAATTCAACTTGTTGCAGTATCTGGCTAACTTCAAAATCAACTTTTCTAAATCCCAAGCCCTTAATGTCTCTTTGAAACAAGATGTGATTAGACAAGCAAAATCAAATTTTCCTTTTACCTGGCAGTCGGAAGCAATCACGTATTTGGGAATCCAATTACCAACTCACCTAAAGGAACTCTACGATCAAAACTTCTTACCCCTCTTGCGTAATATCTCCAAAGACCTTCAGACTTGGAACAAACCTTGGTTCTCCTGGTTTGGTAGAGCAGCCATTCTCAAAATGAACATGCTTCCTAGAATATTGTATCTACTGCAAACAATACTGATTAAATTACCGAATTCTTTCTTTGCATCTTATAAAACACTCTGTACCTCCTTTCTTTGGCATAATACACACCCAAGAATTAGCTTTGCACAACTTACCATGCCCAAGAAGGGTGGAGGTATTGGATAATCTGTTATTGCCTGTTACTACAGGGCTTGTCACCTAGCAAGGGTAGTAGATTGGACCACGAACTACAATCGTAAGGTTTGGGTTGGTGTGGAGTCGGATTTCTCGAAGATTCCGCTTGCCTCTTCCCCTTGGCTGATAAACTCTCATATTCCTTCTGAGTTTCGGGAACACCCTCTTGTAGGCCCCACTTTAGGCTGTTGCCATCAGTTGTTCCAGAAAAAAGAGCTCTCTTCCTCCCCGGGCACTCTAACTCCGATCAAAATGAATCCGGACTTTCTACCGGGTACATCCCGGGCTTTCCTTGCCGGATATAACCGTCCAGATAATCTGACAGTACATCAACTTTTTAAAGATACTAAGTTCTTATCTAGAGAGGACATTACGAAGTTATGGCCATCCCTGAGCCTAACGCCATGGATGTTTAGACAAATTCATCACTTTATACAAAGCTCCCCGCATTTAAAAGAATATTCAAGGCCACTTACTCCATATGAGAAACTTTGCTTTTCGGACTCTCCCCAGAGACATGTTATATCCAAGCTTTATTCCCATCTTGATACCACCAGCATGTCTCAATCTCGGAAGGCTTGTGAGGCTTGGGTGCGCGATCTACAAATACCTTTGTCACCTGAAGACTGGGATCACATTTATGATCACATACATACGGGTTCCACATGTGTCTCCACGCAAGAAAGCAATTATAAATTATATTCTAGATGGTACAGAGTTCCATCCCTGCTGCATAAATTTGATCCTAACGTTTCGGATTTGTGCTGGAGATGTCGACAGGCAACGGGTACACTCCTACATATATGGTGGGATTGACCCCTGCTGCAGCCCTTCTGGAGAAAAGTGCTAGTCTCACAAGTTACCACGTACACCCTAGACTTCACCCCAGCACAATTTTTACTCCACCACTCCTCACTTCCTTTTCGGACGTATCGTAAGTCTCTTGCCCTGCATATGATAAATGCGGCGAAACAGTGTATTCCTGTCCACTGGCGATCAGAACATGTTCCCACTGTGCGAGAGTGGTTTCAGAGGGTCATCAGGATTGCGGAGATGGAGGAACTGATTTCAGTGGCAAGGGAGCACCCCGAGAGATTCAGGAAGACTTGGGCTTGTTGGAAACAGTTTCAAACCACCAATATCTATCATCTTTCTATGAATAACTGAGACGAGATTTAGGGGCACGAACAACATTTAAAGCTCTCACCCCCAGAATTGCTACATGGATTGAGACTAACCGGACTGTATCTTAAATCAAAGGAATAATATACGTTAGTTTGACTAATATATCACGATATGATTGGTTTAACAGCCATTACCTAATACTTGACCCCCCCCCTCCCCCTCCCTTTTTTTTTTTCTTTCTCCCTCCCCTCTAAGACATTACCTTTTCTATCTCTTTTCATCTGATGCGCCTTTCTCTTTTCTTTTCTTTCTTTGTTTCACACCTTTCTCTTACACAACTGACTATATCTATAAAAAGAAACTTACATTCCCCGGATACGGACTCATACGATATGCGCGCATTTAGATGATATCGCTGTCCTATGCTCCATTGTCCTATTATCTGAGCACTTTCTACTCCATAGATCTGCATCCATCATATTTATCTAGATTACCATTTATAATCAACACTTTCTTGGTGTATATCATTCACCTGTTATAATGTGTTATTTTGCTTCAGTACAATTCGCATTTCAAATGAATATCTGATGACCCGTCTGCGTAACGGGAGAATAGGCCAGATGTATATACGCGGACTGTGCTCCATATCTGTATATGACCTGATATGCCTTTTACTTCAATAAATACTTTTTTGGGAAAAAAAATAAAAAATATATACATAGTATATGCAATAGTATAGTATATTATATACATCCTCCAGGTTGCCATATTGTAATTTAATGTTTTTAAAAATTTCCTTTCCTTTTCAAAATACAGCCGCTGTAAGTTTTTTGTAAAATGAAAAGCAATTTGGCAACCTGGAGGTGTTCATGTATAGAACTCTCTAGAAATGTCATTTCCTGCTTGTGTGATTGACTCACTGATTTTCCCAGACATCTGAGCAAAGATACAAGTAAAATGCTAAGCATTCTCTGCAATAGAAATTATGTTCTTAGTGAGATACACCCTAAGGGTTAATTATTTCTAAAGGCATGCAAACACTGCAACTTTCTTCCTTAGTAGACTGCAACTACTGATCAGCTGATTAGAATTAACACAGGCACTATCATTCAGGAATCAGTATTCCAAGACACAGTTAAGTTCACCTTTGAGGAAAAAGTAATAAATGCGCATATCTGTGCAGAGAAAAAAAAATATGGAAATATTTTTTCCCTTTAGGAGCCTGCAAAGCATTGCATCACCAATCAGTGTATTGCGGGTGCAATGTCTCTTGCAGACACTTCCACCAGCTTTCTTTCCTTTACCTCCATATGGACTTTCTGTCAGAAAGCTGGAAGTGTCAATATATTATGAGGGCGCTCAATAGCACCCTTGTACTTCATTGAGAACTACAACCCATCTTCCACTGTGGAAGACAAGACTTGTAGTTCCTTCATTCACAAATTGCTGTAAATAAATGATGCAGCTGTGTGGGAGCATGGATTTTAAAATGTAACAGCGAGTGTGGGGGTGGGAAACCCCCCGCCTGCTGTCAAGGGAAGGGGGGGATCAGGAGGTGCAGGGGCAAATTCTGGAGCATGTTACAGGTTATAAGCACAGATGTAATGTGTAATATGTTCCAAAAGTGAACTTAGCCTTTAAGTGGTAGGCTATGTAGCCACAAGGAAACATAATATATAAATATAACTAAAGCAAAGGGAAGCAGCAGTAATGCTGCTTCAAATAAAACATAAGAGATATTTAACATCACAGCGTGCAGAATTTTAGGATCTACATTGTAAAATAACACAGAGAACAAAGTGAAATATATGAAAAAATATGTAGAAGAATGCAATATATATACAAAAAAAAGGGAAAGGGGGGGGGGGGGCTGGAGCATAAGTAAAACTGATATCAATAAATTATGTGTGAATGAAAAGTGGATGAGAACGTAACACTATTACCCTCAGCTAATTGCCAATCTCCTCCACTCTTCCTACCACTCCATCCCCTACAGCTATTTCCTCCTGTGCCACCATCCCCTCCCTCCTAGATTGTAAGCTCCAAGGAGCAGGGCCCTCGAACCCCTCGTGTATTGAATTGTATTGTTACTGTACTGTCTCGCGTACTGTCTTCCATTATAATGTACAGCGCTATATAAATCCTGTATAATAATAATAATAATAATAATAATAATAATAAAACCAGCCTATTTACATCAGTATCATCCAAGGGGGTATCCCCATTGTGTAAGCATAAAAAGCACCTCTAATTTATTTTACCCGATAGGGCTAAATCATAGAGATTTTGCTAGAAAGGATATGTTTGCAGTTAGACAGTGACCCCCTTGCCTGATACTTTTCTGCCAAATGAGCATTTATTTGATATTTTTGACCCTCATTATCTCTAACATCCCCTAGCATGATCCTAGAGGAAGCTTTCCTGCTGCATGCAGAAAAAAAAATCAGCAGGGTTGAAGAGCATGTGAAAATCTTAACACACACTCATCTATCTCATATGTTGTGGACTGGTTTGAATGATAGGAGAGGGCAATGAATGCTGGTATACGTACTGTCATGGAAATTTTGTATTGTTGGTCGAACTTTAAATGTGTCATGTATTTGTGTTATTCATATGTCTCTCGTGTGGCTTAATTAAAGCTCTGAAGGCTGCAATTGGGCCATGCGCATGTACAATGTATGTATTACAGTACTCGGCTTGGTAATGGATGAGATGGCAGATCTGCGCTTATAGACCGGCGTGTATACCACCACGGCATTCCATGCGAATGCTGCTGTCAGTAGACCGTGGGCCTGTATCCACATATCAGCAGCATGGTACCACGTGGGCTTCATAACGCAATGCGCAAGCGGTGTGAACTCCACGTGTAGGCTTATGCATATCTTACAACCCATTACTAATCTGAACTGTATCTCGGATGGATGTGTTTTAATAAAGATCGTATCGGGCCCATCCAGGTACAGACTGATATTTTTAGGGAGTGCTTGTGCAGAGAATTTACATACCAATAGAAGCTAGTAGGACAGGAAATATGACCTCAGATGGCTCATAGGGGGGAAGGGGAGGAAGTCTGCTGACCTCAGAAGGTTCATGGGGGAGGACCAGTGATAGATAATAGCAAAGGCTATGCTCCAATTGGAATGTACATCCTCTGTATAAGCAATCCCCATTGTATTGTTCGGTGGGAGGGATTGACTTTATTCATGTGGGGGGCATGTGTGTATTCTTAATAAAACAGAGAGCTGAGCCTAAAATCGGCCCTTATGTGAGTTGCAACCAGCCTTAGAGTGTCGTGTGATCATTCCAGGGTAACGGAGCTCCATCACCCACAAATTCAACAGAACCAAAGTATTTGGATGGGCAGGAATCGTGTAGTTTGGCTGCAGTCGTGGTAAGCGAGATTCGCACAGCTTTATGGGGGATTTCTGCGCATCCAACTGCGAGTACTCACGGTAAGGAGAAATTCGGTAAAGCGAATTTCCAAGACAGTTTGGCGAGCCTGGTGGATACTAACGCGTATTCTTGCGTAGCTAACCTAGAACGAGGGGGGAATGGCCATCATGAACTAGCAAAAAGTATGCCGGCACATTTCAGGTCTCTCTGCCATTAAGAGGATCGCTTTTTGCGTGTTCGTGTGGCTGATTTCGCTCTCTGTTAGCTAACAAGAAATACCGCTTAACAAGGACCTCGTTTTTTGTCCTAAACTCTTGATTTTGTGGGTGAAAGACGAGGGTTTGTCTCTGCGGAGAGCAGCAGAGGGGTGGGTTTTGGTTGGCTGGATTTGGTCAAGTTTAAAAATCTTCCAACCAAAAATTAAACGGGTATATGTTTTAGTGGGTAAAAGTTGTTGCATAGTGTTAGGTAAGTATTTGTGGGCTGTAGGTACTGTGGTGATTGCTTTACCCCCCTCCACGTGAGGTAATTATTACAGTGCTGAAAGGCTTAGGTTAATTGTTAACTGTTGTAAGATCTCTGTGTGTATGTGATCTGTACAATGTTTTGTGGTATTACTGCTCCCAGCAAGCATGCAGCAGGGGGTCCTTTCTGTTACATGTGCATGTTAGTGTGATATGTTGGTGTTTTATGTCCGTTCTGTGATTGTGCCCAAATTGTGTTGTATGTGTGCTTCATATTGTTGTGTAATTGTCCAGTGTATGTTCTGTCCAAACGTCTGTTTTATGTAAGAGGCAATTTTGAGGCTAGAGGCTGCCGTGTGCTTCCCTGTGGGGGGCCATTCTAGCGTTACCATGTGCTTCCCTGTGGGGGGTCATTCTAGTATCTGCCATGTGCTCCTCTGTGGGGGGTCATTTTCTTGACTAAACCACATGGACTCCTTTTGTTTGGTGGCCATTTCGTTGGCTACCAAATGTGCAGTAATCTCTATGCAATGTGCATGAAGTTTCCTATATGCATTTGACCCATATTGTGTTTTTAATCCAAATTTTTTACAGTTTCATTTGTTTGCTTTTAGCTTTAAATTTGCGTATTGCCAGCCAATTTAAAGTGTATTAAGCGAATTTTCCCTTCACGTGTTCCACATTTAATGAGCGCGGTGTAGTCTGGGTTTTTGCACATAGATTTCTTGTATAGTGATTATGTTTTTCTTGTGTTTTTCCTGTTAAAAGTAGTTCCTTATTGTAAAGCGGGTTTGTTTTAAGCTGCTGTGTCGCGTGTTTCACGTCCAGCAGACTTTTTGTGTAAACGGTTCTAGGTGGTTGCAGTAAAGATTGCGTGTATAACGTGGATCGTTTAGCGGTGCTGATAGGAGTGATTTTTGAGTCAGCAACAAGGTTACTTTTGGCGCAGTTTTTCGGTTTACCTCTGTGTAATTGTTTTACTGTGAAACGTCCCGTGTTTTTCATAAGGATCCACTTTGTCCTTTTTAACAGTTTTTCAGGTTGAAAAGAGTTTTTTTTTTCTGTGTGTATTAGGAAAGTTTTTTTCTTTACACAAATTTCCTAAAGGTCAGTTAGCAGGTTTCTGCCCAACCAGTGACCCCTAAGTAACATCCAAGAACCCCTCTTTTTGTTTTGACTTGTGTTAGCTACTGTGTGCAGGGAGAGAAAAGCCACTTTCATCATTGTGCGGTGTGGCCTGCCAAACACAGTGGGTGATGAGAGCCACATAAATTACGCTGTGTGAGTGGGCGGTCCAGGGAAGTCCTGGTTACCACAAACACTTCGGGTGGTCAGGATCACACAAATTGCGCTGTGGGAGTGGGAGGTGTGCTCTCAGTCTGACCGCCACTTGATGCGCTTCGGGTGATCGATAAGTATCACATAAATTACGCTGTGCTGGGAAAGTGGTGGAATCAGGCCTCTCGGTAGGATCCCACCGAGTGCTCCAGGGGGTAAACAGGTACCCGGACGCGGGATATATACCAGTGACTAGTCACGATGGGCAGTAGTCAGTCCATGAAGAGAGAGGGGGAACCAGCCCTCTTCAGGGTAAGGACAGCTGCACAACTGATGAAGGTGAGTTTGGGGGGGAAGTCTACAGAACCCCTCAAAAGGTGGAATAAATGGTCGAAGGGTACCAGATGGGAAATTCCCCGGGAAGGTACATTTGACGCATGGAGGTGGGAAAAATTCATCTCTGAATTTGGACCACGGATGCAGGCGTCAGAACTAGAGATCGCACAGCTATGGCTTCACAGGTCAATCCGATTAGGGAAGCAAGGCATACATAAACTGGTGTCTGTCCGGAAGAACCAGGTGATGTATACCTGGCCTCCAGAGGGAATAAAACAGGAGGATCCGGTGTCAGAGGTGGAGGAAGCTCTTTCAGGGCTGACTCTACTAAGGCAGGCAGGATCAGGGTCTGCTGGGGTTCCCCAACAACCAACAGTGGCTGAGATAAGTATAACTGCACCTGTCTCTTCTGTTAGTGACGTCACTCTTGATGTACCTTCTGTCTCTATGCCTCAGCCTCTACCTCTACCTCTCCTTTCTTCCTGCTTCACCCCAGCTCCTTCTGTTTCCAACTATGAAGCCTACTCAACAACCGATTTGCAGACTATCTGTGAATCAAGGGGAATAGACACCCGGTTAAAAAACAGGGCGGATTGCATCAAAGCGCTACGAACCACTGATCAGACCCCTGCCCCCCAGCTATACCCTGATCTGAGGGACCTCAAACCTGAAGGTGCAGTAAGCGAGGTGGTTAATCTAAGCCCACCGATGATGCTGGGTCAGCCCTTGCACTCTTCCCGGACCGAGGCCTATCCAGTCAGGGTGCAGCAATTTGAAGGTCCTCCCAATGCACGGGGGGAACGGACTTTAGGGGAACGGGTAGTTTGGCATGTCCCCTTCACCCCGGCAGAGATCCGCACTATTCTGGCTGAGCTCCCGGACTATCGAGTCAATCCGAGAGGATTTGCTCGAATGTTTGGACAAAACCAGTTCAGCTATGGTATGAGCGGGTCAGATTGTGCACAGATCCTACGGGCAAAGGTGGGCATGGAAGTGGCCAGTACAGTGATTGCAGGGTGCTCTATAACCACGCATGAGGAGATGACTTCAGGGGGCAAAGAGTTCTGTACACAGCTAAAGGCAAAGCTTCCAGAAATGTATGGTGCTACCTCTACTACGGACATGATGAAGCTCACCCAGGGTCCTAATGAGGAAAGCGCCTGCTTCTGGCGCCGTCTCAAGCAGACGGCACTGGATGTTGGACCTGATGCTCCAACTGAAGGGGTAAAGGTGACCGCGACGCACATTCTGTTGCGGGCCAAATTTTTGGAAGGCATCAATATTAAAATTCGGGAAAGGCTGGTTCTGGCCCGACCCGAATATAATGAGATGTCTATCCCTGCTATCCTTTCCACTCTTGCGGCAATAGAGAGGGAAATGGATAGAAGAAAACAAGACAAGGCCAAAGTTCTTATGTCCCAGACCCCACACGAAAAACCAAGGGATCTGGGTCACAGGAAGGATAGGCCCCCACCCAGGTGCTTCCAGTGCCACCAAACGGGGCACATGAGGAGGAGCTGTCCCCAATTACCTAAAGGTCGGTGGCAGTTCATTCCTGATGAGTCCTCCGCCCCTATGACCACCATGGTAAGTAACTCCTATGAATTCTCATAGGAAGTTGACAAATCGGTGTCGGCCCAGATCCATCTTTTTCTAGAGGAATTAAAATATCCCCTCCCTTGCCTCACCGACACCAGTGCAGCAAGAACGGTCCTGCGAAAACAGGACATCCAAGGCAAGGTACCCCTCTCAGGGGAAAACCCTCCTAACCCCTACTAACCTCACTATCAAACGATGCACTATTCTTAACCCAGCTTCTCTTCTTCCTGTGTCGGAAGATGAGAAGGGGGGGGAGGACAGCAATGACAGTGCTGAATTTTGCAACACGACTAACAATACTAACACCTCTTCTGCTAACATGTCTTCTTTGTCCACTACTAATCTCTCTTCCAAAGGACACGACTGCATCTCTTTGGTGGAACTGGAGTCAGCGGCGACACACCCCATATCACCCCGAGAGTAGCGGTAAGGTTGAACGTCTTCCGATACCCAAAAACCTTGGCCTGAATGTCTCCCCATTGCCCCCTATTCCATCCGGAATGCCCCTCGGCAACCACATGGGCTGTCACCCTACGAGGTGTTGTTTGGGGGACCTCCCAAAACAGGGTTGTACTTTCCTCAACAGTTGTTGTCTTTGCATTCACAGCTTACAGGTTATGTGCAATCTCTGCAACGGGAGCTGCAGAAGATACACCATCGGGTTCGCGAATCGCTCCCCGATCCAAATACAATAACAGGTGTTCTTTCTATTGAGCCAGGTGATTGGGTCGTCCTAAAGAAACATCAAAGAACCGGACTCGAGCCACGGTTCACCGGACCATACCAAGTCCAGCTGACGACACCTACCTCACTCAAGCTCGAGGGACGAGACAACTGGGTGCACGCAAGCCACTGCAAGAAGCTTCTCAGCTACACCAGAGAATGAGGGGTGTCATTTTCCTTTTTCTTTTTGTTTGTATGTCTTACATGTGTGTGAACGGAGGAAAAGATGGCAGATACCCCAACCTTTTATTTAAAATGCACCTGCGTTTAGCCAGAACCGCCAACAAAACCAACTGTTGGGTATGCTCAAAGCCCCCACCCAGTCATCACATGTCCGCAATGGCCGCTGTTCATGCCCTATATGACATCCGCGTCGGCATGAAAAAGCAAGGGACCCCTGGTCAGCCCCCACGTAGACATTTGTCGGTAGAACTTAATGACACATTTTTAGCAGGTAACATCAGTTTCAGCACCAATATTAGCTCTAGCTCCTGTAGGGCCCTCACCAGTCCATTATGGGTAACTGGGCAGCTAGGCAGCCCTCAGGTGTGCTTTAACATCAGCTTTGGCACAGGTAACAAGTTTGTTGGGACTACCACCTGCGAGGGAGGTATAACTGTCAATCTGACTAACCAGACTTCCCTTCTGAGTAACCACACTGACCGACCAGACCACGTGTGTTGGAAGGACGGATGTGATGTGCAGACTGAGGGAGCAATCCCCCAGTCTGTGCAACTGTTGCTCAGTGCCAGAGGCCGAACGAGGAACTCTTCCTGCTCTGCTCTGACAGGTCCATACTATTTTCTGTGTGGTTCGGCAGCCTATAGAACATTTCCCCAGAACGCGAAAGGTTCGTGTGCCCTCATAAAGCTAGTCCCCGCATCCTATGTAGTGATGGACCATGAAGAGTTGATGGTCCACAAGAAGGTAAGGATGGCAGGGAGAGTTCGCAGGGAACTGTTCTCTGAGGGCGACCAGGCATGGACTTGGTTCCCCTCATGGACAGGATGGGGAATAGAACTTATGAAGCGCCTGAACAATTTTTCTGTCATCGTGGATAGTATGTTTAACGAGACCGTAGAGGCTGTCAGAGAAATTGCCCAAGAACAACGGCAGATGGGAATTTTAGTGCTTCAGGAGAAGATGGCCCTTGATTACCTTTTAGCCGCCAAAGGGGGGTTCTGTGAGTTCATCGGAGAGGATTGTTGTACTTGGATAGAAGACACCGATGACAAGGTCCAGGCCCATATGGACAAAGTTAGTGAACTACAGGGAAAAGCTAGAGCTATAGCTAGTGAGGGTTGGAATCCGTTCAAGGGTTTGGGAGGATTGGGAGATTTCCTGTTCTCCATCGGATCTTGGTTGAAGGAAGTGGGAGTGTATATCCTGATGCTTCTCTTTTTCATCTGCCTTTTATATGCCGCGGTGAGATGTTCCTGTTGCCTCATCGACCGTGTAAACCAAGCTCGGGCAGACGACCACATCTCCATGCCCGCTCCTGGGATCCCACTCCAACCACTGATCGGAGGAAGACCTCACCAACCATCCACCTTCTCTACAGATTACGTCCTGGCTTCCCTCTAATTTATCTCTCTGAAGACCACATTCTCCAAGACCTTCAAGCAAGCTTCAAGCCTCATCATGGTTTGTGTCTGCGATTTGGAAAACTGTCTGGGTCGAGACCAGCCTTGTGTGGCCCCGTCTGCAGGGGCAATTTGAGAATCTGTTGCTGGATCTCCCCAGACCACCGTGGGATCACAAGCTTTATTCATACCACAAGTCTGTTTGTGGTTTTTGCAAGAGCCTTCCTGTAGTGAAGGTTCCAACGCTCTTGAGGATCATCGCTTCAATCAAGCCTGTTTGCGTCGAGTCTGCTTCGGGTCTTGTTGTTTCAGGTACCCCGTGGAGCTTTATTCTCAGGGACAACTACAGGAACTCTTTGAAGTTTGAGACTACACCCATCAAGCTGAAGAAGATCAAGAAGGGACACGAGGAGAATATGATAAAACAGGAGGGAATGTCATGGAAATTTTGTATTGTTGGTCGAACTTTAAATGTGTCATGTATTTGTGTTATTCATATGTCTCTCGTGTGGCTTAATTAAAGCTCTGAAGGCTGCAATTGGGCCATGCGCATGTACAATGTATGTATTACAGTACTCGGCTTGGTAATGGATGAGATGGCAGATCTGCGCTTATAGACCGGCGTGTATACCACCACGGCATTCCATGCGAATGCTGCTGTCAGTAGACCGTGGGCCTGTATCCACATATCAGCAGCATGGTACCACGTGGGCTTCATAACGCAATGCGCAAGCGGTGTGAACTCCACGTGTAGGCTTATGCATATCTTACAACCCATTACTAATCTGAACTGTATCTCGGATGGATGTGTTTTAATAAAGATCGTATCGGGCCCATCCAGGTACAGACTGATATTTTTAGGGAGTGCTTGTGCAGAGAATTTACATACCAATAGAAGCTAGTAGGACAGGAAATATGACCTCAGATGGCTCATAGGGGGGAAGGGGAGGAAGTCTGCTGACCTCAGAAGGTTCATGGGGGAGGACCAGTGATAGATAATAGCAAAGGCTATGCTCCAATTGGAATGTACATCCTCTGTATAAGCAATCCCCATTGTATTGTTCGGTGGGAGGGATTGACTTTATTCATGTGGGGGGCATGTGTGTATTCTTAATAAAACAGAGAGCTGAGCCTAAAATCGGCCCTTATGTGAGTTGCAACCAGCCTTAGAGTGTCGTGTGATCATTCCAGGGTAACGGAGCTCCATCACCCACAAATTCAACAGAACCAAAGTATTTGGATGGGCAGGAATCGTGTAGTTTGGCTGCAGTCGTGGTAAGCGAGATTCGCACAGCTTTATGGGGGATTTCTGCGCATCCAACTGCGAGTACTCACGGTAAGGAGAAATTCGGTAAAGCGAATTTCCAAGACAGTACAAACATTGTTTGATCATATTCAGTTACAGAGTAGGACAGGAAAAGGACTGCTGCTTGACGCGTTCAATGTATTTTCAGTTTTTAAAACTGCAAGCTCCTTATTGGCATAATTAACCACATCAGCTCTGCTTTTGGAAAATTGCTGTCAAGGAGGCTGGCAGGTGACATCATCTGTTTTCATTGCTTGGCAGCAAAACTCACACTCTTTTTTTGCAATTTTAAACCTCAGAAAAATATTGAAAAATATCCGAGACTTACACTAATAACATAAGTACCTGTGCTTTTCCAAAACAGCTTTCAAAAGGGTTTAAAAAGGCATGTATGCTGTTTTTTCTACTTAATAAAGTGTGATCAGCTCTTCCAGAATCACCTACTAATAAAGATCACATGTGCATGTTCCACTCTCAGCTCCCTGAATATTGAGTACCTGTGTAAAAGAAAAAAATACAAAACAAGTTTGAATGTTCCAACAAAGGTAAAGCATTTCCTTTCAGCTTTTATAAGTAGTGTTTCCAGTAAATAAACACGCGTGGAAGGCACCGTGTGCATGCATGGTTTCAACAGGTCTAATCTGGTTTAAGTTTCAGCTATACTTGAAATGACAGGAGGCAGCAATTTTCTGTTTATAGTTTAAACAAGAAAGATGCCGGTGACCCGTGTATCATTTAGGAGGGCTTGCCAAACCATAACATTGAATGAAATGCAAAATTTCCACTGTGCACTCCCTTAGCTGGGCTGATGTATTAGTTACTGTACATTTCCATAAACCAACATTATTTAATAAAAGACCTGAAAGATCATAACAGACACATGATATCCTTCCACAAGTTTGTATTACCAGTCTGGCTGCTATGCAGGATAGAAACTAGCGATTGTTTGGGATTCCTCCCAGTTTGTACATTTTTCCTAAAGGCCCTTTATATAATAAGCTTTGTGTGCATCAAATCTAAGCATTTAAATGCACCCAGGAGACACAGGTGCAGCATCCAGCCCTGCTGCCTGCAGACTGTCATATTCTATGAAATACTCTGCGGCTGGTTGTGGCTAGATGCTGTACCAATCAGGGATGTGCAATTCATATCGCCTGATGCCTGTTCCGGGTGTTGGGCAGGTGGTTTTTATTTAAGGCAAGCAGTAGTGTTTGTTTTTGCGGAGCGGACACTGGTGAACTCACCCATGCTGCTGTCCGGTCCCAGCCCCTTCCACACTTCTTACTCTCCTCCTCCTCCTTCTTGAACACGCGGACAAGCCACCCTTCCTGCACCCGTCATCTCAGCACTCGCTCTACTTCTCTTCATTTGTATCCCTCAGTCTGCATACACTCTGCTGCAGCACACACACATGGCGGGTGGCCTCAGGACCCGGACCACCATGCAGGATATGTCAATGGCAACACACATCAAACTCTGTCCCAGGGGCGGACTGACAACTCGTGGGGCCCCCGGGCAATAGGAAATCATGGGGCTCCTGTGTACTTGCCCACACTCAAACCACACCCAAAAAAGCCTATGAAAGGTACCAGGAGCATCTGATGGGGCCCCCTACTGACCCCGGGCCCTCGGGCAGTGCCCGAGTGCTTAAATGGTCAGTCCGCCCCTGCTCTGTCCTATTGCTTCTTATCTACTCCACCTGCCACATCCACATACAGCATTGAACTTTGTGCTTAGTGAGTGTAGGGATAGTCATAGGTGCCGTGCAGAGTTTGGGAATGTCGGAGATGGCATGCTACCTCTGGCCATCCCTACACTCGGCATGCCACCTCTGGCCATCCCTACACTCAGCATGCCACCTCTGACCATCCATACACTCAGAATGCCACCTCTAACCATCCCTACACTCAGCATGCCACCTCTGACCATTCCTACACTCCAAATGCCACCTCCGACCATCCCTATGCTCATCATGCCACCTCTGACCATCCCTATGCTAGGCATGCCACCTCTGACCATCCCTACGCTCAGAATGCCACCTCCGACCATCTCTACGCTCAGCATCCCACTCTGACCATCCCTACGCTCAGCATGCCACCTCCGACCATCCCTATACTCAGCATGCCACCTCTGACCATCTTTACACTCAGGACACCTCTGACCATCCCTACTCTCAGCATGCCACCTCTGACCATCCCTACACTCAGCATGCCACCTCTGACCATCCTTACGCTCAGCAGGCCTCCTCTGACCAGCCCTATGCCTAGCATTCCACCTTCAACCATCCCTATGTTCAGCAGGACACCTCTGACCATCCCTATGCTCAGCATGTCACCTTCGACCATCCCTACGTTCAGCAGGACACCTCTGTAGGTATTATCAGAGGTGTGATTGCTGAGTGAAAGGATGGCCAGCCTTAATTAAATACAGTTTTTGTTAAAAAAAAAAAAATGTTTTCAGAACAAGTAGATTGTCATGAGGGACAAGTAGATTGGGACCGATTTAGTCCCTTGGAGAAGTAGTTTTTAAATAAAATTTCCACACCCCTGCAAGTGGTACTTGAATCAAAACAACTGCAGTGTATTCAGCCTGTCATAGACTTTGACGATCTGAAAACAGCAGGGCTGGATGCTGCACCTGTGTCTGTCTAACAAAGAGGCCTAGGCCAAATAAAAATTATATTCTTTTTGGCAGTTTGTGTGTTGATTCATGCCATAAATTGGGCAACAGTGATTTTCTGTTATGCAGGCTCCCCTATGCTGCCTCACAGTCTACTCAGCTACCCCTATACCCCTATGCCTTCCTGCCCAACCCATGAGGGAAGTGTTTGTGTCATCATATTGCAGAATGTTGCCAATTACTAGGAGAATACAAAGCTAAGCACATCCTATGACCTTCGACAATAGCCATATTTCTTTATTATCATTAAAGATTAAAGTCATTAAAGATAAACAAATCAGTCAAAATTAGCTGCATCACCTATTTGCACAAATTAGGCTTAAAAAGTACTTTGCCAGCAAATATCTGGCCCATGAATCATCAACTAACCAAAATGATGTTGTACCATGTTAAAAGCCCAATTCTGGGCAAAAATAGAAACCAACTTTTCCTTCCCACCTACCTATTTACTATTTATAAAAAAACTACTCTAATAGCTAGAGGATCTCACTAATGGACAGCTAATAGAAAGTTTTCACTGAAATCAACAGGGAGCAAGGTGGGCACCCAAAGAAGGACCCCCCCCCCCCCCACTCCACTGTGAGGAAAACAGAAGACTCAGGAGTGTTTCATGTGACCACGGATTAAGGTAGGTATATTTGACAATTAGAGCATTTTTTAAATACTATTGAGGGATCAACTAGAGGGCTGGGGGTTATGTTTAGTGGGGGCCAGACAGGTACTTTAAGACTTTTTTTGGCTAAGTGAGAAGATACTGGCAGAGGATCAGTAGTAGATAGGACATCACTAGCAAACTTAGCCTGTTCAGGTCACTCGTTCAATCAGAAGACCCAATTTTCCTTGGAGGTCACTCAGTGATAAAGAAGTATTTTTTCCTATGATCATCGGCATCATCTAGTGGATATAAATGCAGTATTTTCCTGAGTCACACATTCAACCTGAGGAGAAAGGAGTAATGACATTGAATATTTGTCCATTTCAATATTTGCCCCATTTCAATATCTCAATTTTTGCCCCCATTCACACAGTGCACATTCAGTTTCAAGATGAAATATATCCCATAGCATGACCAGTTTGCTATTTTCAAAGCTCCTACTGAGGATTTTACTATTTGGGTTTTTTTTTGTTAGGGTTGGAATTTTTTACAAATTGTGTATTTATTGCTTTTTAGTAAAAACGTATGCACGATAATAGGCTCTGTTTTATATGGCAGCAAGTTTGTTATAATAAGTTCAGATAAACATGGTTTGAATTCCTCTTATTTTAGCTCTCTATTAAGCAGCACACCTTTCCTTGAGTAGCAGTGTACACCATCCTTTTTCATACCCAATAATATATGGGCTATTCATGGATATGTGCAATTGTGTCTCGTTTCACGGGGTGTTTGTAAAACCCACTGCAAAGTCTGAAAACTGTGAACTTAAATCCAAAGCCCATTGAAGTCTATAAGATAGGGTGACCAGATATCCTTGGATAAAACATGTCCCTGAATGTGTCCACCCAATAAAACATTGGGGTTCTCAGGAGCTGAGAAACTATTCATAAATTATACTCTGGCTAGCAGTATATTTAACACAGCTGCAGCACCGCTTTCAAGCTTTCCAGGACAGCCGTATCTAGTATATGTCTCTGCATGAGAAGGAATAGGATGCTATATATGTGGACATAGTGTATGTTGCCATTACAGTGACCCAAAGCTATCACATGCCCAGCAACATTCACACATCTGTCCCGCGCTGGCTCTGTACAGGGAACTGAGTGATCAAAGACAGAACAGTTCTCCCCCTCCACTCTGAGAACAGAGCCGGGACTGTCTACTCTGCCCCTCCAGTAATCTGTTCTGTTCTGTGACATCAGCCAACCATGGGCTTTAGGAGTCACAGGAGTGCAGATCTGCACTCCTGTGATCCAAAAGAGAAGTATAGCCAAAATAGCTTTGACTATACTTCTCCTTTAGCTAAACTATAACTTTCACTTTTTTCAGCCATATGTATGTGGGGCTAGGAACTGTAAATAAAGTGGACCTTCCAATAAAAATCAAGGTCTGCTTATTTAACCAGGGACCACATCCTAAAATGCTTCTGTCAAGATCCTACAAGAGATGTGTGTAATCAAGCATTATTTATATATAATTAACTGTTCTTGCATGGCAAGACCACTTACTGTTATCTCACATATATTCTTATTATTATTATAATAGTCAAATTTACCACCCTAACTTCTCCCACAGTTTTTACACTACATTGACAGTAATATACCGAAACGTGCGGATTGTTCCCGATTGGTGTGCTATTACTTTGTGGAACGTTTTGCCGAATGGTTCACAAAATATTGCCATTTTTGTGGTGAAATTGGTCTCATAGCAATGAATAGCGCAATGTTCAAAACTAGAGTGGGAGCTGACAAAAGCTAGAGTATGAGATGAAAAATCAGGACATGATATCTAAACTGCCATCACTCCCTCATTTTCAAGCCCACCTACACAAATCGTATATCAAAACGTTCAGCTATCCCTGCTGCCACTAAAAATGTCCACGGCTAAGCCATAGTCCTGATAGTAATTCACAATATGACCATTTGTTTGCAACTCATGCCGCCCATTGACATTCATTGAAACTCCACTCTAGACACCTGAAATTTGAAGGGCAATTTCTAAACTGCAACTGTGCCTTAATCTTTAATATTTTAGAGACATACTATGCAGCAACATATAGGTCTGGGTCTTGTGATTCTCACAATATAAAGCTCTTCACTGTAGGATTTATAGTTTTAAAACTACAACTGTTTGAAGATGGCAACCACCAGTGAAGTGAGCAAGTTGGAGCAGTTTGTTTTTAACCGCTCCTCTGCCCTTGCTGTAGAGTGAGTTGCCATAGGAACCCAGGTGTGTGAGCAGGCAGCAGAGTGACAGAAGCTACTCCGCCCACTCCAGTTGTAGACTACTGGTTGAGGCAAGAACACTTCACACAATTTCCGCAGAAATTGTAGATTTTCTAGTTCCTAATTACTATTGCCCCCAAGAGGAAAATAAACTTCCTTTTTTTTAAAGAACTCCCTCCCCCCTCCCAAATAATTACATTTTTGCTTCTTTCTTTTAGTGAATGGTTTAAAAACTGTTTGCATTGATGCAAGGTGGAAACACAAATTTTGTTTTGATTTAAGTAACAATTTTACAGCTCAGTGATATAACATGTTTGACATGCTAAAATACACATGCATATTCCGATATCAGCTATAGCATTGTTTGGGCATGGTTCTGTCCATTTGAGGGAGAAATGTTTTAAAATGAAAAACATTGTAATTTTAAAAATGGGAAAGGGAAATGTGGATTCTTCTATATTTTTATATTTACCTGTTTTCGTACTATTTTGCTATATAATAAAGTATTTTACCACCAGTTGATTTGCACCTACAGGATAATTCCCCACCTATTCTGTCATTCAAGCTCACCATTTAGCTGTGCTCAAATCAACATCTGTTGGCTGAGCATAAGGTTAATTCCTCACCACAGTCCATGTTATTTCCTGCATTCCTATTCTGTTTATGAAGTACAGCTTGTATCTGACTATGCTTATTCACCAGCTGCACTGATTTTTTACCACTCTGTGTTATTTGAGTTGCAATTTCAAAGGTAGAGATCAGGCATGCTTTATTATAAAATAAAAATAAGACAACATTTTTTTCTACTACAACAGCTAGAAAGATTGTACAGATTCCCTGCAAGGAGCATAATCAATGTAAGCAGTATTACTAGGCTGAACATTTAGTGGGATAGACCAGGAAGGTTTTAACATAAAAATAGAAAATAAAATGTACTAATCCAGAGACAACAGCCAGAAATATTGCACAGGTTTGATACTTAATATGTACGTAGATGTATTGGCCACAGGGCAAGCCAGAAGCTCCAATGCATGGGCTAGGATGAGGTTTAATGCTAGAAAAAGCCTCTGCCAGCATGCTGCAGAGAAGCACCCTTTATTTCTGTGTGGTTTATATGAAGAAGTCTAACATTCCATTTGCTGAGTAAGACCAATAGCATTGTAATTGACAAAGCTTACATTTCCTGCAATTTGGAGAACTCTAGCTTTGATTCAGCAGTGGGCAAATGGAAATAAAATAATTTTCTCGTCCTGTCTGTTTATAAACCATTTGCCTTTTCAATTGACTCCAATGCATTTCACCAATAATGCTTTCGCAATTTTGCATTTCAACTAAGCAAAAATTGTCAGTTTCTGTCATCCCAAATAGTCAGATATGCCTCATGTTCACCTTTAATTACATGGCCTTCTAGACTAAATTGCAGAAAGTTTAAAAGATGTACCATTGGTACACGTTGCCTTTTAATGAATCCATCCACCCCCCTGAATAAAGCATGCCTAGATACAGATTTACCTTCCTTCTCATTCCAGAAATATTCATTGTTCAGACCTGCCTGAGGCCACATAGCCAATCCACAGCATCTACAGGGTCCTCTTCGTAATGTTCATGTGCATTGCAGTCTCATTAATTTCTATAGAAAAGGCACCGTGATTATGGCTTCTTTTTGGAATGAATGTGGTGCATCTTTGGAGGAAAAGCTTTGCTGTGTCATGCAGAGCTGCACAGTAGGAAGGTAAGTGTTTGACTGTGAGGCTACAGTCAGAGGGGCAGATGAAATCATTAAAGGACAACTTGTACCAATGTAAGTTGTCTTTCAAAATATGACAGGAGATTATCTTTCTAGATGATACCAATGTGAGAGATGTACTTTGTACTCTATTATCTTTTCTTAATTTGCATCAATGACTTGTAAAACAGAAACCTGTTTCTGGGTTTATCTATGGAATACACAGATAGCAACTCTTGTTTGATTAGCAAAACCTGAACCTTCTTTAGAATGTATTCAGTTGTCTAAAACCAGATTTAAATTTAATTTAGTTTTTAAAAACCTTTTCTGAATGCGCAAGTGGTTTCCAGTAGAGGTCTCTTTATATTAAGGTGTGCTGATTCAGAGCAGTCCATTTGTTTTGAAGGAGTTGGCAGCAGTCCTTAAAGTGCAACTCCAGCAACATGTAATGATGTGTGAACACTGCTCAGTCCAGGAGTACTATGAACTTATCTTGCATGATGTTTTGCCACCTGGGGATGTGCCATTGACAGGCTGGCTCACAGGAAAAAAGCAGAATGACATAGTTGGTGATGCAAGAAGATGGCAAGTGGCACTGAACTGAGGAGGAAGCTGAGAACACTGGAGCAGGGAGAGGGTAAGAAAAGTTAAGGCACTTTTTTAACTGGACAGGCATACAAAAATGTAAGAAAAAAAAAAGAAAATACACCCAGTTCTACTTTAATGTGTTAAAAAAAACACACCTACAACATTTTTGACAACATAGCCACCACTAGACATGCCATGTGCATTGTGGTGTACTGTACTGCAGTTGTGTTGGCAGCTGTTGTACATGTGTGTTGGGTTGGCTTTCTAAATCACCAATTTTGCAGCATTATACTGTAACACTTGGGTTTGAAAGTAACCTAATATTATGAATTAAAAAAAAATGCTTAATGGTAACTGGGGCTAAAGCAAATATTAAATAGAAGAAGGAAGCCTCACTCCAAAATAATAACTGTATGACTGTAATAAACAAATCTCTGGTATCCTAGAATCCACCTGAGCTCCCCCTTTGACATGATTAATTTGACAACTTAGTTGCAGACACAGTGACTGTGAAACACGTCTGCACAGCCTGTTGTCTAGAAGATGGGCCAGTGACTCTCTTTTATTTCAGAGTACTCTCAGAGCCCCGTTCCAACACCAGCCAGCCTGAATTCAGCTCCCACCTCTTAGCTTCTTGTCTTTGGCCAAGGTGCAGCTAGGTGCTTAGCAGTCATACCCCATCATACCCTCTACACTCCTGCACATACTACATCCTGTAATACCATCCACACTACTCTTCTGCACATGCTGCCCCGTTATAATCTCTGTAATACTCTCCTCCACATACTGACCACTGTCATACCTCTGCTCTTCTTTCCCACACATATGCTTCTACAATCCTCTCCTCCATAAACTGCTACTGACATACATTACGCATGCCTTTTCTAATATGTCTATTGTCACATCCTACATTACCCACTTCTATGCATACCATGCCACGAATACACTTCTTCAACCATGTTTGCAATATCCCTAACATTTCCTGTTCTGGAAGATTCTTATTTTACTAGTGTCCCTATAGAAAAAAAGGAAAGATATATACAGTATATATATATATAAATTACACTATATTGCCGATAGTATTTGGGACGCCTGCCTTTACATGCACATGAACTTTAATGGCATCCCAGTCTTAGTTTGTAGCATTCAATATTGAGTTGGCCCACCCTTTGCAGCTATAACAGCTTCAACTCTTCTGGAAGGCTGTCCACAAGGTTTAGGAATGTGTCTATGGAAAATGTTTGAACATTCTTCCAGAAGCACATTTGTGAGGTCAGGCACTGATGTCGGACAAAATGGCCTGGCTCAACCACCCCAAACTCGCTCATCCATGTCTTTATGGATCTTGCTTTGTGCACTGGTGTGCAGTCATGTTGGAACAGGAAGGGGCTAAACTGTTCCCACAAAGTTGGGAGCATGAAATTGTCCAAAATGTCTTGGTATGCTGACACCTTAAGTGTTCCTTTCACTGGAACTAAGGGGCCAAGCCCAACCACTGAAAAGAAATCCCACACCATAATCCCCCCTCCACCAAACGTTACACTTGGCACAATGCAGTCAGGCAAGTACTGTTCTCCTAGCAACAGCCAAACCCAGACACATCCATCGAATTGCCAGACAGAGAAGCATGATTTGCCACTTCACAAAACACATCTTCACTGCTCTTGAGTCGAGTGGTGACATGCTTTAAACCACTGCATCTGTCGCTTTGCATTGCACTTGGTGATATAAGGCTTGGATGCAGCTGCTCAACCTTGGAAACCCATTCCATGAAGCTCTCACACACTGTTGTGCTAATCTGAAGGCCACAAAAAGTTTGTAAGTCTTTAGCTATTGACTCTGCAGACAGTTGGTGACTTCTGCGCACTGTACGCT
This sequence comes from Staurois parvus, assembly GCF_062004578.1. Classification (NCBI taxonomy): domain Eukaryota; kingdom Metazoa; phylum Chordata; class Amphibia; order Anura; family Ranidae; genus Staurois; species Staurois parvus. The sequence goes on from NW_028318559.1 coordinate 367,791, forward strand.
TCAGCATGCTCTGACCCCACTCTGTCATTTTACGTGGCCCACCACTTCATGGCTGAGTTGCTTTTGTTCCAAGTTACTTCCACTTTGTTATAATAACACTAACAGTTGATCGTGGAATATTTAGTAGCAAGGACATTTCATGGATGGACTTATTGCACAGGTGGCAAACTATCACGGTATCATGCTTGAATTCACTGAGCTCCTGAGAGTGACCCATTCTTTCACGAATGTTTGTAGAAGCAGTCTGCATGGCTAGGTGCTTGATTTTATACACCTGTGGCCATGGAGGTGATTGGAACACCTGAATCCAATGATTTGGAGGGGTGTCCTAATACTTTTGGCAATATAATGTATATATACAATACTATAAGGTAGACTACACAACTCAAAAGATGTAATGTGTGGTACTGAAACAGGGTTCTACTACTTCTGAACCACCCTAATTAAGTATGGTGCCAACATGGACATGAACACCTGAATCCAATGATTTGGAGGGGTGTTCCAATACTTTTGGCAATATAGTGTAATATATATATATATACCGTATGTATATATATATATATATATATATATATATATATATAATATCTCCCAAAAGTGAGTACACCCCTCACATTTTTGTAAATATTTTATTCTATCTTTTCATGTGACATCACTGATGAAATGACACTTTGCTACAATGTAAAGTAGTGAGTGTACAGCTTGTATAACAGTGTAAATTTGCTGTCCCCTCAAAATAACTCAATACACAGCCATTAATGTCTAAACCGCTGGCAAAAAATGTGAGTACACCCCTAAGTGAAATGTCCAAATTGGGCCTAACTAGCCATTTTCCCTCCCCGGTGTTATGTGACTCGTTAGTATTACAAGGTCACAGGTATGATTGGGGAGCAGGTGTGTTAAATTTGGTGTTATCGCTCTCACTCTCTCATATTGGTCATTGGAAGTTCAACATGGCACCTCATGGCAAAGAACTCTCTGAGGATCTGAAAAAAAGAATTGTTGCTCTACATAAAGATGGCCTAGGTTATAAGAAGATTGCCAAGATCCTGAAACTGAGCTGCAGCATGGTGGCCAAGACCATACAGCAGTTTAACAGAACAGGTTCCACTCAGAACAGGCCTCGCCATGGTCGACCAAAGAAGTTGAGTGCACGTGCTCATATCCAGAGGTTGTCTTTGGGAAATAGACATATGAGTGCTGACAACATTGCTGCAGAGGTTGAAGGGGTGGGGGGTCAGCTTGTCAATGCTCAGACCATACACTGCACCCTGCATCAAATTGGTCTGCATGGTGTCGTCCCAGAAGGAAGCCTTTTGTAAAGATGATGCACAAGAAAGCCCGCAAACAGTTTGCTGAAGACAAGCAGACTAAGGACATGGATTACTGGAACCATGTCCTGTGGTCTGATGAGACCAAGATAAATGTATTTGGTTCAGATGGTGTCAAGCGTGTGGGGCAGCAACAAGGTGAGGGGTACAAAGATAAGTGTGTCTTGCCTACAGTCAAGCATGGTGGTGGGAGTGTCATGGTCTGGGGCTGCATGAGTGCTGCCGGGACTGGGGAGCTACAGTTCATTGAGGGAACCATGAATGCCAAGATGTACTGTGACATACTGAAGCAGAGTATAACCCCCTCCCTTCAGAGACTAGACCGCAGGGCAGTATTCCAACATGATAACGACCCCAAACGAACCTCCAAGATGACCACTGCCTTGCTAAAGAAGCTGAGGGTAAAGGTGATGGACTGGCCAAGCATGTCTCCAGACCTAAACCCTATTGAGCATCTGTGGGGCATCCTCAAACGGAAGGTGGAGGAGCGCAAGGTCTCTAACATCCACCAGCTCCATGATGTTGTCATGGAGGAGTGGAAAAGGACTCCAGTGTCAACCTATGAATCTCGGGTGAACTCCATGCCCAAGAGGGTTAAGGAAGTGCTGGAAAATAATGGTGGCCACACAAAATGTTGACACTTTGGGCCCAATTTGGACATTTTCACTTAGGGGTGTACTCACTTTTGTTGCCAGCGGTTTAGACCTTAATGGCTGTGTGTTGAGTTATTTTGAGATGACAGCAAATTTACACTGTCATACAAGCTGTACAGTCACTATATTGTAGCAAAGTGTCATTTATTCAGTGTTATCACATGACAAGATAGAAAAAAATATTTACAAAAATGTGAGGGGTGCACTCACTTTTGGGAGATACTGCATACATATATATATATATATATATATATATATATATATATTAAGCAATAAATGCAATTGCAGATTAAAATGTTAGGGAAAATATCCTTAAAACGCTTGTTTAAACCAAGCTTAGGGAGAGCTTGTTCAATTTGTACAGGTAAGTGTAGCGAATTAAGTGAACTATGCTTGAGATCTGTGTATTGCAGTGTTAGAGTATGCTTTTATTTGTGCTCCCACATAGTTCACAGAGTTTGATTAAACCCAACAGACTTTTTAAGAAATAATATCAGTCAGCAACACCTGTCTGATTACTGGCTCTTTGGATGTAATCAAACCATTTTTCGTATTTTTTTTTTTCTTTTTTTTTTTTTCTTTATTTTAGTTTATGTTGGATTTGGGGAAGCAGTTACATAGTTGATTTCTCTTTAGGTAGTGGTAGTTTAATGATTACAGCAAAGCAATTGCTTTTTGCTGATTGCCATTTTTTTCACCATCCAACTGCATCATTTTAAAAGTTAAAAAAAAGTTAAAGCGATTGTAAATCTTCACCTTGTAAAACAGCTCATTCAGTTTAAAATAGAAATGAAAGGCAAAACATTTGTGTATGGATAAAACATTAAAAATACCTTCTTTCCCTCTTTTTTATAATTGATCACATTCCCTCTGTTCTCAGCTACATAAATGCTGGTTCACTGGTAGTCGCTAAAGCACCCGCCATTGATGAGCCGCATTTCCAGGAATGTGTGCGATGGGAATATAGATAAAATTATCAACAGCAAAGTCCATTACCCCTTGTGATTTGTGCTGGTGGGCATCTTCTTACATTCTAACCCTTGGCCCTCTTCTACATTTATATTTCAAAGCAAAGGATTCACTATCATTGTAATACCTAAAAATGGAGACAAATGTCAAAGGGAAATGTCATAAAAAAAAAAAAAGAGAAAGTTTAGAGCTACATCTCTTGGTTTTGGTGAATCTCCGTAAACAAAGAACTACAGTCCTTTTTTTATTTTTCAGGGTTTTGGCTAGGTGAGGAGAGGTGCAAGGAGGCACTTGGTACTTGGAAGCTGCGAGGACTTAGGAAGCACCGGTGTAAACATCAGGGAAAACTGCATTGTTTTTTCTTTGTAAAAGAACACAAATGTAGCAAAATAAAATTTGAAATGAGTCTCTGGAGAAGGGCTTTCAGAATAAGGATGGGGAGAGTTTTGCAGCAACAGTCAGTGTAGGCACCTAAGTCCTATGTTTGCCTGATGTTAGATACTGCTCTCTGTGTTCTCCACACTGCTGATTGTAGGATCATAAGTAGCAGCAAGCAGACTTTCTGGTAGCTGCATTAATTCTAAAGCCCTACTTTATGGGTGGTTTGCCAACTCTTCTTCAGGTATAATAATATAAACAGCTGTGACAAACAAAAAAAACTTGGTGCCAGAAGTTTTCTAAAGTTTGAGGCTTTTAAAGTGATATTAAGGTATTAAATAAAAAATGTTATACATAACACCTCTGTGCAGTGGTTTCATACTTTCCTCCTCTGTGCACTGGTTGCAGCCTCAATCCTACTCTTTTTTGGTCCCCCGCTGGGGCTTATGGCCTCTCCCTCCTGTCAAGTGCCCCCAGATCAAGCAACTTGCTTTGGGGGCACCAGATCAGGCTCGCTCCTGGGCCACTGCCCTGCATGCCCATTCACACACAGAGTGGGGGCTTGGCCCACTCCCTTTCTCTCCTCATTGGCTCACTGGCTGTAATTGACAGTAGCCGGAACCAATGGCTCCCGCTGCTGTCTCAGCCAATGAGGAGGGAGAATCCCCAGAGAGACAAGGCTCTTGTGCACACCGCTGGATCATGATGGGGCTCAGGTAAGTATTGGGGGACTGGGGAGGCTGCTGCACACAGAAGCTTTTTTACCTTTGTCTACAGAATGCATGAATGTAAAAAATCCTGAGCTTTTACAACCACTTTGACCATTCATGTTTACTTTCAGCAACTGATGTAATCACCTAATGAGTATGCAGCTTCTTCATCATTTAATTCTTTCCTATGATCCAGTTTAAGCCAGTGACATAACCACTGCTCCAGGTGTAGGAAAAATACATAAAATCTATACATTATATTTAAATATGCTTGTTATTTATACCTTTTTAATACCACTAATTAAATTCACAACAACAATAATAAAAGTAAAATCAATTAACAAGTTTATGGCAAAATATCTCAGTTCCTAATAATTGCCTAGTATAAAATATATTACCATATATAAACTGTAATAACCAATTAAAAAGTATGAAAGGTATGTTTTAAAGACATTAATATCATTAAATATATACCCTATATATCAAGCTTGATCTATATCACACATATACATTGCTGTATGTGTATGTTGTATCAGAATTAGCTTCTAAATAACAAGTATCTTATTGCTGACCACAAAACAGTAGTGATTATAATGGAAGAAATACTACTTGCTATGTCCCTATAATGTACAGTTATATTTCGCCCTCTAGTGGTTAAAAATAAAAGAACATAGGGGTTATTTACTGAAGAACAATGATGTAACAGATACACCTGGAACCCTCAGTGTTTCTCAACCTTTTTTCAGTCAAGGCACCATTTAAAATTATGAACATTCTAGAGGTACCCCATTCTAAAAAGTAAAACTAAGCGAATAGTTGTAAATAACACAGCACTATCCACACATGTAGGACACCCAAAGTTAGAGGTCATTTATTCTTTGCACAGTAGTACTGACTAGTATTCCAATGTTTCTCTTCTCCCTCAGTTTCTCTTCCCCACTCAGCTACTGTGACCCCAAGCAAACAAGGATGCTGTGCAGGAGCCCAATGTTTTCTTAGCAAGCGGTGATGTCATTGGTTGGTAGCATCCTAAAAGGTTTCCAAAAGGTCTAATATGTTCTTCCTTAAAGTGATAATAAACCCTTACATATACCCACTGAAGTGGCTAACCTCAGGTCATACACAGAGATGAAATAGATGTTCTGATAACATTTGTACCTGTTTGTTTGCAGCCCTCTTTTCTCTACGGCCTCCTAAAGCACACAGTTTACACAGCATTTCTGTGTTCCAGACTGCGGTGGGTGTGGATATGACATCACACACTCCACAGAATACAGCAAGGAGCTAAGTGTAATATGAGACCTGTGTGGAGGGAATGGACCCCCCCCCCCACCAACACACAGTCTCATAGGGATACATGCACAACTGAGACTGTTAATCATCTATGTGCTGGGGGGCAGGACATGTCCAGATATCTGACAAACCAGATTTTAGATAACTTTACAATAATAGCAACAAATGCTATGCTATGGCACTACATTAAAATTTTAACCAGAACGTTTTGCTTCCACTGATGAAAATTGGTCTATGGTGTGCAAAGTTGTTTTCTTTTCTTTTCCCTTTCTACTCTCACACACTCCTATTACACATTGTACTGATTTAAAGAAGGCCCCCTTGCCCTTCCTACCCAGTATGACAGCAGCCAGCAGATGGCAATGGCAGCAGCAGGGAGGGGGTAGACAGAGTCGGTGCTTCCACTAGGCAAACTATGCGGCCACCTAACATGCACTGCCACTTAGGGGTGATTGGGTGCAGCACAGGCCACAACTCTCTGTGTGTGGGATGCCTCAACATCATGAATGATCCTTCTGCTGAGGGGAGGGGTGGCAGAGGGGAGGAAAAAAGGACAGAGAAAGGTGCCTGGTGTCTGGGGCCAGTGTAGCAGCTGAGCTGTCTCCTTCCAGTGTTCCTCTCAGACTCAGTCCCTTACTGCAAGCCGGCTGGCGGCTGCTGATCGCTGCAGAGTTCCAGCCCTTCTCTTCCATTCAACAGCGGAGGCGGAGCTGCGCCTGCAGAGGAAGGTAATGTCTCATGTCTGTGTGAGTGTGACCCAGCTGACCCTCCATCACATGTGCAGTAGTGAGTGATGACATCATCACAATCCCAAAGCCTGCTCCTCTAGTGACTGCTGATCTGTGTCAGTGTTGGTGGTGGTATGTTGTGTCGGATCTGTCACTGTGTGGGATCGCTGAGTTCAGGTGTTCTCTCTGTGTGTGGGCTGGGCTTTCTGCTGTCACAGTGTTTTATGTCCCCCCATTGCCTGGGGAATTCCAGCCTGGGATCTGTCAGAGTGTGGATCCATCACCCTCCACTCACTGCAACTGTGACCTTGCCACTGCTAGCCACAGATACAGTCTGTCCATCACTTATTTAACAGTTTCATGTTTTGTTGATTTATTATTTTCTACCATTTTTTAAAATTATTTATTTATTTATCTTTTTTTTGGGGGGGGGGGCGCAAGTGGCTGGTCTTACCTAGGGCACAAAATAGTCTAGCACCGGTGCTGGGGGTAGACTTAGGAGAGGAATGTGGTTGCAGTGGAGATTTCAGGCAACTGGGTAAAGGGAAGAGATGGAGAGATCAGACATCCAATCCAGCTGATGAGTGGTGCAGCCGTGGCTCCCCCCTTCAAGTGGAACACAAAGGATGTGCAGTAGCTGCCATACCCTGGATATCCCACTGCATATATTCAATCATATATGCTAAATATTCAGACCCACAGTCAAGGTAGGATTGTATTAGACACTGAGGGGGAGACAATATGAGTTTGACTGCCCATCTTTGATAGCCAATTATCTTATTTGTAGTGATTTGAAAACTGCCTGAGTTTGATTTGCAAAGGTTTCTACAAACCCAGCTTAAATCCACGAACCCTGGTTTTGGAAAGCCCCAAGTTTTAAGAAAAAATTTGTATCCGCTAAAATAGAAATTAGACTACAAAAATGAGCCATCTTCCCTTTTTCCTTCAGTCAGCTATTGGGAACCTTCAATATAGGAATTTATCATACTTGACTTATAAATTCATTCAACCTGGTCTGAATATATTGTACTACTTGCCGATGCAGTCTTCAATATGTAGGCTGCAATATCAGCACCCTATGAGTTTGATTTGGGGAACATATTATAGTAGAATAATAGAAAAAGGAAGCTTTAACCACAGTATACCCCACCATTTTACTCTAAAGCACCAAACATCTAGCTTTGAATGTTTGCACCAGTGTCCGTCTTCTCCCAATGTGAAATTGCAGAGAGCAGACAGCAGAGAGAATTTGGAAGTTATACCATCAGGAGACATATTAGATATATATGCCTAACAATTGGACATATTTATATTATTACAGTATATTTATATTATTTATAACAACAGACTTTTATTTAAATACATGTTCACACTACAGTAACATAATCCCTGGATTATCATATCTCAATTTACCTTACCCTTGTTTCAATTGTTATATTCTGGCTCCCTCTAGTGGCTTTAAGTGGCATTTACTATATGAATATGAATAAATGAACACTGAGCCTGGGTTCACACTTGTGCAGTGTGGCATATCGTATGTGATTCGCACAGGAACCGCACTGCATTCCTGTGCAAATCACATGCGAATTCTGTGTGGTGCGATTTAAGCCATACAGAGGTGCAGGACCCTTTTTTTTCGTTGCACTGGAATTGGATCGCACCTATGTGATCCGATTCTGCACATCGCACCGCGTTTTGCAGACCGATTTCGGGGTGTTGTTAACATACACACCCACAGCCCTTCACATGAATGGGGTGTGATTGCGATGAGGTGCGGAATTCGCACAGAAACCACTGTGAATTCCACACTGCATCAGTGTGAACCCAGGCTCATCTTCCTCCTTCCCCTTCCCCCTTTTTACCTCCATCTCCAACTCCATATCTCCTCCTCCCCTATTACCTCCAATCACACTTTACCTGTGAAAGGTGGATTACTTTTTGTTCTTTTTACATCCCTACATCTTTCTTGAAACAGTCTGCAGAAACTCTGGGGAGCTGGGATTATTTTCAGTCCATCAGTAGTGAAACGCCCATGAGGTATTATAGGAGTTATAGGAGATGATTCAACAATCAGTTTGGACCAGAGGGAGTGAAAAATGAAAGGACAAGGATGGAAATCTTTTTGTTGAATTTAATGGGAACATATACATTTTTAAGTGTTGAATTTTCTCTGAAAAAAAATATAACTAGTCTTCTGCACATACACTTGTCAAAGTTAATCTTGAAGTATTCAAATGAATTAATCAATTTCATTAAGGCACCATTAAATGGTTGGATGAGCAAATTTTATACTTTCTCTTCCGAATAAAATTCTACAGTTGTAAGACCATCATTACTCCTCCCAGGCACAGAGCAGTAACTTGCCTGCAAGTGCTGATAATGCACCTGTCAGGGCTCCCAGGTATGACCAGAGGTGTGTGACTGACGCAGGGAAACGCAGACTTCAGATATGTGATTAACAATGTAATTTATTAACACTAACAATACAAACATAAACGCAGTGCAATACTAAACATAATACAGTGCAAACAAACCCAACCAACCACCCACAGATAACAGTACATACAAGCAAGCGTCGTCAGGCAGGCCGAGTCAATATCAATTGGGCAGGTAGGTACAGGGGGAGCAAGCGGAGAATGGTCAGGGTCACAAGCCAGGGATCAGAACAGGTAGCAAGCAGCGTAGTACAGAGGGTAAGGCAGAGGGATGGTCAGGGTCACAAGCCAGGGATCAGAACAGGTAGCAAGCAGCGTAGTACAGAGGGTAAGGCAGAGGGATGGTCAGGGTCACAAGCCAGGGATCAGAACAGGTAGCAAAGGAACAGAAACAGGATGCAGGACAGATACAGGACCCAGGACAAACACAACACCAAGGCAGAGTCTGCAAGTCTGGCCATCCCTTAAATACACCAGTATCATCAGTTCCAGGTGTTAGCTGGCTGAAAGCTTGAGTCTCTGATTGCTGGGAGCACCCGCTGGCCAGCCCTGGTACTGCAGATCAAAAGGCAGGTGAGTCCCACCATTGCTGGCCAGTCCATTCCTGACAGTACCCCCCCCTCAAGGAGCGGCCTCAGGACGCTCCAAACAGTCCTAGCTGGGAAAAATGTTCCACCGCCCGGGTCTGGTAACTGGCGGGATATCAAAGACTGGCACACCGGGCAGGACTCCGGGCAGCGGTACACCGGGCAGAGGCACATCGGGCTGGACTCCGGGCAGAGGTACATCGGGCTGGACTCCGGGCAGAGGCACATCGGGCTGGACTCCGGGCAGAGGCACATCGGGCTGGACTCCGGGCAGAGGCACATCGGGCTGGACTCCGGGCAGAGGCACATCGGGCTGGACGCCGGGCAGAGGCACATCGGGCTGGACGCCGGGCAGAGGCACACCGGGCAGAGGCACACCGGGCAGAGGCACATCGGGCTGGACGCCGGGCAGAGGCACATCGGGCAGGACCCCGGGCAGAGGCACATCGGGCTACCAGGCGGAGCGGCAGTCACCGGGCCCCCGGGCGGAGCGGCAGGCACCGGGCCCCCGGGCGGGGCGACAGGCCTCGGGCCCCCGGGCGGGGCGACAGGCCTCGGGCCCCCGGGCGGGGCGACAGGCCTCGGGCCCCCGGGCGGGGCGACAGGCATCGGGCCCCCGGGCGGAACTACAGGTCTCGGGCCCTCAGGCGGAGCGGCGGGTGCCGGACCCCCAGATGGAGCGACAGGCCTCGGGCCCCCAGGCGGGGCGACAGGCATCGGGCCCCCAGGCGGGGCGACAGGCATCGGGCCCCCAGGCGGGGCGACAGGCATCGGGCCCCCAGGCGGGGAGACAGGCATCGGGCCCCCAGGCGGGGCGGCGGGCGCCGGACCCCCAGGCGGAACTACAGGCGTCGGGCCCTCAGGCGGAGCGGCGGGCGCCGGACCCCCGGGTGGAGTGACAGGTCTCGTGCCCTCAGGCGGAGCGGCGGGCGCCGGGCCCCCAGGCGGGGCGACAGGCATCGGGCCCCCAGGCGGGGCGACAGGCATCGGGCCCCCAGGCGGGGCGACAGGCATCGGGCCCCCAGGCGGGGCGGCGGGCGCCGGGCCCCCAGGCGGAACTACAGGTCTCGGGCCCTCAGGCGGAGCGGCAGGCGCCGGACCCCCGGGTGGAGCGACAGGTCTCGTGCCCTCAGGCGGAGCGGCGGGCGCTGGACCCCCAGGTGGAACTACAGGTCTTGGGCCCTCAGGCGGAGCGGCGGGCGCCGGACCCCCGGGTGGAGCGGCAGGTCTCGGGCCCTCAGGCGGAGCGGCGGGCACCGGACCCCCAGGTGGAGCGACAGGTCTCGGGCCCCCAGGCGGAGCGACAGGTCTCGGGCCCCCAGGCGGAGCGGCGGGCGCCGGACCCCCAGGCAGAGAGACAGGTCTCGGGCCCTCAGGCGGAGCGGCGGGCGCCGGACCCCCAGGTGGAGCGACAGGTCTCGGGCCCTCAGGCGGAGCGGCAGGTGCCGGACCCCCAGGTGGAGCGACAGGTCTCGGGCCCTCAGGCGGAGCGGCGGGCGCCGGACCCCCAGGTGGAGCGACAGGTCTCGGGCCCTCAGGCGGAGCGGCGGGCGCCGGACCCCCAGGTGGAGCGACAGGTCTCAGGCCCTCAGGCGGAGCGGCGGGCGCCGGACCCCAAGGCGGTGCGACAGGTCTCGGGCCCTCAGGCGGAGCGACAGGTCTCGGGCCCCCAGGCGGGGCGGCGGGCGCCAGACCCCCAGGTGGAGCGGCGGGCGCTGGACCCCCAGGCGGAGCGACAGGTCTCGGGCCCCCAGGCGGAGCAGCGGGCACCGAGTCACCAGGCACGACAGTGGGCTCCGAGTCAACTGGCATGACCGCTGGCACTAGGTCAGACATTGGATCGTCTGGCTGGACAGCGGGCATCGGGTCACCAGGCATCAGGTCATTTGGCTCGACAGCGGGCACCGTGTCATCTGGCAAGGCAGTGGGCTCCGAGTCAACTGGTATGACCGCGGGCACTGGGTCAGACATTGGATCGTCTGACCGGACAGCGGGCATCGGGTCACCAGGCATCAGGTCATTTGGCTCGACCGCGGGCACCGCGTCATCTGGCAAGGCAGTGGGCTCCGAGTCAACTGGTATGACCGCGGGCACTGGGGCAGACATTGAATCGTCTGGCTGGACAGCGGGCATCGGGTCACCAGGCATCAGGTCATTTGGCTCGACAGCGGGCACCGGGTCATCAGGTACCGGATTGTCTGGCTCGACAGCAGGCATCGGGTCACCAGGTATGACAGCGGGCACTGGGTCACCAGGCATCAGGTCATTTGGCTTGCCAGCGGGCACCGCGTCATCTGGCAAGGCAGTGGGCTCCGGGTCACCAGGCATGGGATCGTCTGGCTCGACAGCGGGCATCGGGTCACCAGGTATGACAGCGGGCACTGGGTCACCAGGCATCAGGTCATTTGGCTCGCCAGCGGGCACCGCGTCATCTGGCAAGGCAGTGGGCACCGAGTCACCAGGTACGACAGCGGGCTCTGAGTCAATTGGCACGACAGCGGGCACCGGATCAGGTACCGGATCATCTGGATCAACAGCGGGCATCGAGTCAACTGGCCTAATAGGATCGTCAGGATGGATCAGTTCATCATGCTGGGTAGAGGCATCAGGCTGAATGCCGGCGTCCGGCTGAGTAGAGGCTTCAGGCCGAGTAGAGGCTTCAGGCCGAGTAGAGGCTTCAGGCCGAGTAGAGGCTTCAGGCCGCGTAGAGGCTTCAGGCCGAGTAGAGGCATCAGGCTGCATACAGGCATCAGGCTGAAGAGAGGCATCAGGCTGCGTACCGGCATCAGGCTGAAGAGAGGCATCAGGCCGAGTACAGGCATCAGGCCGAGTACAGGCATCAGGCCGAGTAGAGGCATCAGGCCGAGTAGAGGCATCAGGCCGAGTAGAGGCTTCAGGCCGAGTAGAGGCATCAGGCTGCATACAGGCATCAGGTTGAAGAGAGGCATCAGGCTGCGTACCGGCATCAGGCTGAAGAGAGGCATCAGGCTGCGTACAGGCATCAGGCCGAGTAGAGGCTTCAGGCCGAGTAGAGGCTTCAGGCCGAGTAGAGGCTTCAGGCCGAGTAGAGGCTTCAGGCTGAACCACGGAAGGCAGGCTCACCGGTTTGGATACTGGCAGGATGGTATTGGTTGGAAAGAATTTTCGCTTTTTTCTGGTTTTAACTACTGGAGCACTGCAAGTAAACGCAGGTCTGCAAACGAATGGAGCAGCTGGAGACAGAGAAGAACTGGAGGATGGAACAGGAGAGGGAGCAGTTGCTACAGAGGGCTTTTTTACAGGGTTAAAGGCAGGATAGGTGCAGCGAGTGGGAACAGGGTACTGACATGCGGTAGATAGCCAAGTATACTGGGCTGTAACTGGAGGAGCTGTTGGGAATACAGGAGTAGAGTTAGAAGCAGGACTGGGTTTTTGTAAGCTGACTGAGGCTGGGTGCAACAAGTCTGTCCATGTCTGCAGTATGGGTTGAACAAAGCTGAGCTTACACAAAGCCTGTCTGGTCAATGACTGCACTGCGTTTATACAATCTCTTAGTGTCTGTGGTGAACATGTGGAATAACGCTCCAGAAAGTAACCCACATCATCCTCTAATAACCACACCAGGGACTCTACCTGGTCTGCACTAAATGGTGGCAAAAATTCATCCCTGCATTCGGGGGAACCAGATGAAACCAACTCTGCACAAACCTCAATCAAAGGCTGCACCTCAGAGAACTCTGTGCCCTGATCTACTAGAACATGAGCGAGCCGTATACATTCTAGCAGTTGATCCCTGGGATACTCCTTCAGAGTTTGATAAGCATACTCCCTGTCATCAAACACTAGCAGATATAAATACGCAACCTCATCCAGATCCATCCTTCCCATCAACAAGCCAAGATGGCTTCCCTGTGCAGCCACTTCTGGTCAGGATTGGCCTTGGTGTAATGTCAGGGCTCCCAGGTATGACCAGAGGTGTGTGACTGAAGCAGGGAAACGCAGACTTCAGATATGTGATTAACAATGTAATTTATTAACACTAACAATACAAACATAAACGCAGTGCAATACTAAACATAATACAGTGCAAACAAACCCAACCAACCAACCACCCACAGATAACAGTACATACAAGCAAGCGTCGTCAGGCAGGCCGAGTCAATATCAATTGGGCAGGTAGGTACAGGGGGAGCAAGCGGAGAATGGTCAGGGTCACAAGCCAGGGATCAGAACAGGTAGCAAGCAGCGTAGTACAGAGGGTAAGGCAGAGGGATGGTCAGGGTCACAAGCCAGGGATCAGAACAGGTAGCAAGCAGCGTAGTACAGAGGGTAAGGCAGAGGGATGGTCAGGGTCACAAGCCAGGGATCAGAACAGGTAGCAAAGGAACAGAAACAGGATGCAGGACAGATACAGGGCCCAGGACAAACACAACACCAAGGCAGAGTCTGCAAGTCTGGCCATCCCTTAAATACACCAGTATCATCAGTTCCAGGTGTTAGCTGGCTGAAAGGTTGAGTCTCTGATTGCTGGGAGCACCCGCTGGCCAGCCCTGGTACTGCAGATCAAAAGGCAGGTGAGTCCCACCATTGCTGGCCAGTCCATTCCTGACAGCACCTTTTTCCTCCTCCTCCTCAAGGGCGCAGAGCAGCCATTTGCTGCATGTGCTGGTATTATGCCTTTTTCTACCTCCTCTACTCTTTAGGGCTCATTAACCACATGCCGCCCAGTCACTTTATAAATATGGCGCCAGGGCGGCACGGCTGGGCAAAAGCATGTTTTAAAAGGCACACCACCGTCCTACCTGTCCCGCCGATCACAGCCGTGGATGTCAGTCGCCGGGTCACATCCAGTCGTTACCAGCTATGTCCCGGCGATCGGCGGCAATCAGTGACAGAGAGCACAGCTGCAGTAGCTGTGCTTTCTGTCAGTTCCCTGACAGCTCCAGGACACGCTGATCGGGACAGAAGAGTTTCTCTCTCCCGATCACCTGTGTTCCCTGCAGTACACACCCCCGCCCCCTAGTAAAACACTCCCCTCACACAGTTAACCCTTTCCCTGAATAATAAACTTAACCCCTTCCTCCCCAGTGCCAATAGTACAGTGTCAGTGGTTTTTTTTGTTTGCACTGATCACTGTATTGGTGTCACTGGGGATGTCAGTGACCCCAAGTCAGTACCCCCCAATGTCAGAATGTCCGCCGCAGTCCCGCCATAAGTCGCTGATCACCACCATAAGTCACTGATCGCCGCCATTATTAGTATAAAAAAAAAAAAAACTAAAAATCCCAGTATCTTTCCCGCCATTTGTAAACGCTATAACTTTCACGTAAACCAATTAATTTACACGTATTGGGTTTTTTTTTTAGCAAAGACGTCGCAGAATGCATTTTGCCAGAAATTTATGACTAAATTTGATTTTTAAATTTTTTTTACTGGAAATGTTTTATAGCAAAAAGTCCAAAATATTGTTTTTTTCCCTCAAAATTGTCAGCCTTTTTTTTTATAGCGCAAAAAATAAAGACCGCACAGGCAATCAAACACCACCAAAAGAAAGCTCAATTTGTGGGAAAAAAAGGATGTAAATTTCATTTATGTACCGTATTGCATGACAGCGCAATTGTCCGTTAAACTAGCACAGCGCTGTATAGCAAAATAATGGCGTAAATTGCAGTATCTATACCATAGTTTGTAGATGCTAAAACTTTCACACAAAGCAATCAATATACACTTACTGGGATTTTTTTTACCAAAAACATGTAGCAGAATACATTTTGGCCTAAATGTATAACCAACTTTGAGTTTACTATATATTTTTTATAGCTGAAAGTAAAAAATATTGTTTTTCTTCAAAATGTTTGGGCTTTTTTTGTTTATAGCGTGAAAAATAAAAAGCGCACAGGTGATCAAATACCACAGAAAGAAAGCTCTATTTGTGTGAAAAAAAGACATAAATTTTGTTTGGGTGCAGCATTGCATGACCATGCAATTATCAGTTGAATTAGTGCAGCGCCGAGTAGCAAAAAGAGGCCTGGTCATTAAGGGGGGTAAATCCTCTGGAGGTCAAGTGGTTAACACTTGCTTTGATTTTTAGAACACATTAAGAGCCTACCACTTCAATATGCATTTTTGAGTGTGTTGATTTTCTATTTGTTTTAAAGGGGCTCAGTAGAACCTCAGCTCAGTAGTACCCCCAGCTCAGTAATACCCCCACTCAGCAGATCCCCAGCTCATTAGTACCCCCATTCAGCAGATCCCCATCTCAATGGTATTCCTGTTCAGCTGATCCCAGCTCATTAGTAACCTCATTCAGCAGTTCTCTTGCTCAGTAGTAACTCCAGCTCTGCTGATCCTTTGCTCAGTGGTATTCCCTAGCTCTGCTGATCCCTTGCTCAGTAGTAACCCCCACCTCTATCGATCCCCAACTCAGTAGTAATCCCCAGCTCTGCTGAACCTTTGGCTTGCTGATCCTCCTCTTATTCTATTCCCCGCTCACCTCCTACTATATTGCTCCCATGCTGCAGACCACATGTGATATCTGCTAGTTTCTCCTTCTCCAGTCTGCCACCTCTGCTGATCCTCCGCTGTTCAGTCCTTTCTCTCCAGTCCTCGCTCACCTTCCCTAAAGCGTTCCCAATTTGTGCACTGGTGATAATGTCTTTCTGGTTTGCTTGTTGGGTTCCCAGTGCATCCTGGGATATCTCATATCTTCAATACCTCCAAAACAAAGTGAAGCACACCTTTTTTAAAGGGAAACTTTTCTGGAAAAAAAAGCAGATTAACTTTACATAATGACCCCTGTATCATAAGATAATAATATACCCCTAAAATTTTGGAAAAATGTGATGCCTACAAGATGACTACAAGAAAAATACCACCAGAAGTTGAACCTCATTCTTATTGTCCTTTTATAAAAGCCTTTTGTGTTTTTACCACTAGCGTGCAGAACATTTTATTATGTTATTATATATATTTTATTTATTTCCAAGATACCTATCGTGCTAGCAAATTAGGTTCTGCAGAGCTTCACAGTCAGGTGGGGGCACAACAAACAGAAACGTGATGTTGTGCTAATCACAATAATGCCACAGACATTCCAAAACAAATAATGAGATGAGAAGACAATAGATAATATACACCATAACATAATCAGTAAATGGAAGCAATATGGGAGTGAAGGGAAAGGTGAAATAATAAAGGTCCAAAATGAGGACCAAAAGGTGTAACAGACAATAAACCGTGACTGTGGGAAAAACGCACGGAAATGATCAGGGAAAAATAAAATATTAACTAAATCACAGTAATAGTGGGACATATAAGTCTGTCATAACATAAATGAAAAAACGTGAATACAACTAATGAGAAAGTGGAGCAAAATGTGAAAAATACAAAATGAAGTGCTTAAATATTAAAAGTGGACAAACCACTTATCACAGAAGAATGACAATAATAATGCACAATGAGGCCAAAAAATGTGATCATGCAACTAAAGGGTCATATCACAATGTGCATCAAATGGCTATGTGACATAAAACGACTAATAAGTGACCATATAAATACCATATATAAATGTGGCAAACATATATAGAGTGCAACTAGTATAAAACAGAAAATGTTGATACAAACGCACAGTGAAACCAAATGAATGTATTACTGTGCACCGTAAAATACAATAACACAATGAAGAAATAAATAACGTGACTAAAAAAATATCATAAATGTGAAATAAAGTCCATGTGCAAAAACATCCAACAAAAACGCATCCAAAAAAAACCCAATGTGGATAGGTAAATGTTTAGTGAATCCCACACCGGCTAAAATGCCTCCTCACCTCCACGCCCAGACCCCAAGGGGCCAAAAGGCTTTCAGGACACTCACTGCAGGGGCCCTTTAAGTAGAATTCCAAACTACGATGTAGGGATGATATCCCTACATCACTGGTGGACCATACTGTTCAGCGGTGGTAATATATCTTTCACCTTTGGACACGGAAATCAGCAAGCGCACAGAATTCCTGCCAGGGGTTTGTTGGACCAGAAAAAACAGGGAGCTCACGGCACTCCCAGGGAGACAAGAAAAAGTGCTTCCATAGTGTAATATTCTAAATGAATCAAATTTATTGTAAAAATAAATTATTATTATACAGTATTTATATAGCGCTAAAAGGTTTGCTCAGCGCTTTACATTATAGTGGGGGACAGAACATGAGACAATACAGTAACAAAACAAAACACGAGGGGGTCAAGGGCTCTTTACGAGCTTACAATCTAGGAAGGAGGGGATAGTGGTACAGGAGGAAGTGGCTGTGGGGGATGGAGTGGTAGGAGGAGTGGAGGAGACCGGCTGTTAGGTGAGGGCGGGGTAGGCTTCCCTGAAGAGATGAGTTTTCAGGGTGCGCCTAAAGGTGCGCACTAACATGGGAACAGATCAAACAAGGCATCAATCACATGTGCTGATATGGGTGTACTGGGTGTATCAATATGGCTGCGGCCGTTGATGTCATAAATATTGTTAGCTAAGCCTTGTAAAGACCCCTTACAATGCTCATCTTATAAGCCCATTGCTTTACTTAACCACTAGGGGACCGCACACAGTACATTTACTACGGCAAAGCACCGATCATGGCCACGGGTGTCAATCACCGGGTCCCGGCCGGTGAGTACCCGCCAGGTCCCGGTGATTGCTGGCAAACACTGACATGGAGCACAGTTGCATTATTTTCAATGCAGCTCTGCTCCCTGTCAGTTTCCAGCACACTGTTCCAGAGAACAGAGTTTAACTTTCTGGGACAGTGCATTTCTGTGAAGAACAACACCCCCAACCCTCAACATGGGCATTACTAAAAAACTTGAATTGCGGTTGTATTGGTCCACGGACCCCATTCATCATATGCCCGTGTTCTCTGCTGCCATGGCCAGGCATAAATATGAGAGTATAATGTGTTTTATGCATTTCACAAACATTACACTCTGTCGTCCTTGGGGGGACCCTGAATTTGACCGGCTCCACAAAATTCAGCCCTTCACAAATCACCTTAACCAAAAATTTGCAGATGTCTATACTCCCTAGCAAAACATCTGCGCTGATGAGTCCCTCATTAATTTTTCTAGCCCCCTTGCGTTCAAACAATTTCTCCCCAGCAAGCGTGCCAGATATGGGGTCAAGATGTAGAAGACCTGTGAGAGGGCAACAGGCTATACTTATAAGTTTCAGATTTATGAGGGAAAAGATAGTCACGTGGAGCCCCCCAGATGCCCAGACTACATGGGGAGTAGTGGAAAGATAGTTTGGGACTTGGTGTCATCCTTTTTCCATATGGGGTACCACTTATATGTGGACAATTTTTATTCAAGCGTGCCACTATTTAGACATTTGTACAATGTTGGAACTGGCACCGTACAACCTAATGTGTGTCCGCCATTAAAAGTGGGTGGATGCAGGGCGGTATATTCTAATGGTGGGCATACCACACACTTTTTCTGGCAGAGATTTCTTCTCTTTTTTGTATTCAGTCCACAAGCTGCATACAAAAAAAAAGAACATAGCATATACAGTAATACCTTGGTTTACGAATGCCTCTGTTAACGTAATTTTTGGTTTACGAATGAAAATCCATTGAAAACAATGCCTCGGTTTACACATTTTTTACAAATTTTTTTCACAATACGAAGTGTATGTCAGTGCTGATTTTTAAATGCAATTGCTGTCTTTTTTTTTTTCTTCACTATAGCTATCATTTTCCCTGGAGCTAAAGGATACTTTGTATCTTTTAAGAAACTGAAAGGAAACATTGTTTCTTTTAACTTGGGGAAATAAACTAAAAGAAACTTTCTCTCTTTTAGCTGGAGGGGGAAAGTGATTGCTGAATTTCTGAACTATTGTATAGTGAAGAAAAAAAACAAAAACCGGTAATTACATTTAAAAACTGGCACATGACAGGTGAGTGTAAAAGAATTGCTGCCAATTAAAAAAAAATGTTTTAATTGCCAGCAATTCTTTTACATTCAGCTGTCAGTGGGGAACCCCACTGACAGCTGAAACATTAACACATGGTTGTCACTACTAAAATACCGCATGAGTTAATAAAATAACTCATGTGGTATTTTAGTAGCGTTTACTGTTTTTCTGACCTTCGGAACAGATTAATTGGTTTTCAATGCATTCCTATGGGAAACAGTGTTTTGGTTTACAAATTTTTCGCTATACAAAATGTCCTGCAGAATGAATTAAATTTGTAAACTGAGGTACTGGTACATCACTGGACTTTGAATGGTTATACCAGGATGATGCCTACAGCTGCAGGCATCATCCTGGTATCGTTTTTTCAGCAGGCGATCGGCTTTCATGTAATAGCAATCCTAGTGGCTAGTTCGCTGCAGGATTGCTTTTACAAGCAGCGGGAGACAATGACCCCCTCCCCCACTGTCTTCCACGACCTTCTCGGGCAGTCCTGTGCCATCGAGGGAACCTAAAAATGCAGCCGGTGTTTCTGCCAGCTGACCATAGAGGTGATTGGAGACCAGAACGGTGCCAATCATCTCTATAGCCTAAGAAATCGGAAGCTACGAGCATTTCATCACTTCAGTTTCACAGGATATAAACAGCGCCACTTGTAAATTGGGAAAGCATCTGATCACACAGATCTTGGTTTGATTATTATTATTATATTATTATACAGTATTTATAAAGCTTAGATAATGTAAGGGCAGAGGAGATATCTAGAGTCTGATAGAACCCAGATTTCTCAAAAAAGAATATATGACAATGCCCATTGAAGTTATAGGGGATATTTGCATTCCCTGTGATAGCATTAAAAGTGATCAAAAAAAAAAAATTAAGGGAACAGTGTAAAAATAATTGACCCTGTGCCAGTATGGAAACAGCGGTTGCATCATGCATGTGAGGTATCGCCACGAACGTCAGATCAAGGGAAGTAATTCTAATACTAGACCTCCTCTGTAAATGTAAGATAGTAGCTTGTAAAGGCTTTTAAAACTATGCCTATGGATATTAAAAACTTATGCAGTTTGTTGCCATTGCACAGGGCATGCGCAGTTTTAAAGTATGTCATGTTTGGTATGTATTTACTTGGCATACCAACATCTTTTATAGTTTACCAAATAACTGGCCATATTTTGTGTTTTTGTGCATTAAAAGTAAAAAAAGCGTATTTTTTTTAAAGATTGCGTTTGAAAAATTGCTGCGTGAGTACTGTGTGACATAAAAAATTGCAGCACCCACCATTTTATTCACTAGGGTGTTTGCTTTAAAAAATATATAATGTTTGGGGTTTAAATTAATTTACTAGCAAAAAATACTGATTTTTTTCATGTGAACAAAAAGTGTCAGAAAAGGCTTGGTCTTCAGGTGGTTAGAAGAGTGAGTGATGTGTGGCATAAACTTCTAATGCTGGGCATAAAATGCCCCCACCCTGCAAAATGACCCCTTTTTGGACAGGGGGGTGTTGGTGCTATCCTGGCATTTCAGGGCCTTTGAAACTGTGATAGGTAGTGAGGAAGTGAAATGAGGAAGTTACGCACCTTCAGGCTTTCAAAGTGGTCATTGGATTTCAGGCTCCTGTATGTGGCTAGGCTCCCAAAAAGTCTCACACATAGTAGGTAGAGTAGCAGAATGTATTTTGTGTTGTAATTCCACATATACCCATGGCTTGTGTGAGAAATATATCCTTTAAATTACAACTTTGTGTAAAAAAAAAAAAAAAAAGTTTTTGTCATTTTCCAGAAACTTGTGGAAAAAAAAATAAATCTTCCATAGACTCAATGTGCCTCCCAGCAGATAGCTTAGGGTGTCTACTTTCTGAAAAGGGGTCATTTGGGGGTGTTTGCACTATCCTGGTATTTTAGCACCTCAAGAAAAACGTGATGGGCAGTCAGAAAGTAAAAGCTGTGTAAATTCCATTATCTATACCGTAGTTTGTAGATGCTATAAATTTCACACAAAGCAATCAATATATACTTATTGGGATTTTCTTTTAACCAAAAACATGAAGCAGAATACATTTTGGCCTAAATTTATTATGACATTTTAGTTTTTTTGGATATTTTTATGACAGAAATGAGAAAATATAATTTTTTAAAATGTTTTCTAAAAAATTTTTGTTTATAGCGTCAAAAATAAAAAGCACACAGGTGATCAAATACCACCAAAGAAAGCTCAATTTGTGGGAAAAAAAGGACATAAATTTCATTTATGTACCGTATTGCATGACCACGCAATTGTTAGTTAAACTAATGCAGTGCTGTATAGCAAAAAAATGGCGTAAATTGCAGTATCTATACCATAGTTTGTAGACGCTATAACTTTCACACAAAGCAATCAATATACACTTATTGGGATTTTTTTTACCAAAAACATGTAGCAGAATACATTTTGGCCTAAATTTATAACTAACTTTGAGTTTATTATATATTTTATATAGCCAAAAGTAAAAAATATTGTTTTTCTTCAAAATTTGCAGTCTTTTTTCTTTATAGCACGAAAAATAAAAAGCACACAGGTGATCAAATACCACCAAAAGAAAGCTCTTTTTGTGTGAAAAAAAGGAAATAATTTTAGTTTGGGTACAGCATTGCATGACCGCGCAATTATCAGTTGAATACGTGCAGCGCCGAGTAGCAAGAAGAGGCCTGGTCATTATGATAAATCCTCAGGAGGGCAAATGGTTAAAGTGTTACTAAACCCAGGACCCTGTATTCACTATATCCCCCAGTACACAGAACGTGGAAATACAATTAGTTTAGTAAATATATACTGCTAAATACCATTTCTCATCAGCAGTTAGAGCAGTCTTGTGACCTATCAATGTCCCGCTGAGCACTCGTTAAAGCTTGTGGAAGGAGTTTTCATTCTCCTGTAGAAGGATGCAGGACCCTTGACCTTCTGTTTGGACAGTGATGACTGGCTCTGTGCTGATCACATGCACTCTCCCAAGAAAAAGAAAAAACTAACAGTACACACCACACTGCGCATGTGCAGAGTATCCCAGAGGCTCTGTTCAATCAGGAGATGGTTTGGAGAACGTGGAAGAAGGTGAGGATCAGAGAAGACAGGATCAGCCGTGATACACCATGCAGAAGATTAACCCCTTAAGTTCCACTGTGAGTATAACAAGCATGCTTTACTGCATATACAGACTGATTTTACTGCTGGGGGCTTAGTAACACTCTGACCTAGATGTAAAGATACTCACAAAATTGCTGGCCATTAGACTTACTAAAATACCCCATCTCTTGGTCTTACCGGATCAGACTGGCTTCATGCCCAATAAGGTCACTGACATTAATCTGAGGAGCGTTTTTACCCACACAGAGTTACGTCCTGATCACCCTGATAACCAGGCACTGGTCTTTTTAGACATTGAGAAAGCGTTTGACTGGGTGTATATGAGGTAGGTCTTGGTCTGCATGGGGTTTGGAGGGGTGTTCCCTTGGTGGATATCTATACCGTTTGAGAACCCAGAGGCAGCTATTAAGATAGGGGGAAGGTTGTCGGAGTTCTCTCCGATAGGCCGAGGCACTAGGCAGGGTTGCCTATTATCTCCTGGGTTTTTGTCCTCATGATGGATCCTTGAAGAACAAACAGCCTTATATGCAGATGATGTGGTGTTTTTTCTGGAAGAACCTGAGGTCTCTCTCCCATCCACTCTAGCCGTCTTGCATCATACGGCTTCGTTTACAGGCTTGTGGGTAAACTGGCACATGTCCATAGTTCTTCCTCTCAGTAACACTACCCCTCCCAGCTTTCTCACCTCTATACCATTACAATGGGTATCTCAAGTTAAATATCTAGGTCTTAGTATTATTAACTCCGTGTCAGATTTCATTCGACTCAATGTGTCCCCCCTCATCACTCACCTCAAGAATAAAATTAATGCCTGGAGAAATGTTCTCCTTTCATTGATCAGGAATATTTACCTAGTTAAAATGAAGTTTTGCCCTTATTCCTCTACATTGTTAGAAATTCCCCGGTGTGGATTCCCAAAAAGATTTTCAAATCGCTTTATGGGCTGCTTTCCAAATTCCTGTGTCAGGGCTCAGATCCCAGGATCCGTCTTAGTGTCCTACAGCAACCTTGGTGGGAGGGGTGCCTGGCAGTCCCAAATTTTTATAAGTACTTTCTTGCAGGGCAATTGGTGTTTGCACATAGGTGGCTGATGAGCCCCTTTGATGATGCTGCAGTTGCTTTAGAGGCAACTGTGGTAGGTAATTATGAAGCATTGACCCATTTAGTGTACAGAGGTCCCCAATCCCCTCACTGGAGAGTGACATGGGATAGCATTTTGGGGTCCATTTCCTATGTCACCTCAATCCCCTCTATGGAAAAATCCAAATCTTTTTCACGTCTAAGACCCAGTAGCGTGGACTAAATTTGGGATCAAAATATCATAATGGCATGTTGAAGTACTTTGATATGCTTAACTCTGCCTACTTCCTTCCAAACTTTCAATTTTTTTGCTATATGCAACTATGACTTGCCTAGTGCACTCAATTTGGTCTTGCTCAGGCCTCCATCCATCCCTCGAAGTTGGAATCTTTGTTGTGTGATGATAACCTTTCAAAATCATTGTCTGCCATTTATAAATATATATTACCTTAAACAACCAAAATACTACTACCCTGCAGAACATGGTGGGAGGCCGTGGAGCCTGATAGAGACAATGAAGATTGGAAGGATGTAAGGGAGGCCCCCTTTTCTAAGTTGGTCTCTGAGAGATTGCTTAATACATTATATATTTTTGCATAGGGTGTACTTAACCCCTACTAAACTGGCTAAAATGTTTAAGAATAACTTCTCTTGTTGGCGTTGCTTCTTCCCAGGAGCAGACTTTATGCACATCTTTTGGGAATGTCTGCATGCAGAGGTATATTGGACAGATGTGCTTCAGTGCATCCAATCCGTCACCACTATTCCCCTCAGACCTCTGTTAAAACATGTCTTTTGAGTCTGGTAGATGGGCTGGCCCCCACGATCTTACTGTATTATGCTAGGAAACTCATTATTCTTTCTTGGAAGAAGACTGCAGCACCATCCCTGGCAGCCTGGAAGGCTCTAGTGAATAGGGCTCTTCCCTTCTACAAGACAACCTATGCTAATAGAGGGGCACTTAGGAAGTTTGATAAAGTGTAGGGAGGATGGGAAGAGTCTCCACTTATAGTGTCTGATTAACTGCTAATTTTTAAAGATCTCAGATCTTACATCTGCTTTTAACAAAAAGAGTAAACGATATACTTTGCCCTTGCTCACTATCTGCAAATATGTGATGCAACTTGTCCAAACATTGCACAGAAAGATGTGGGGAGTTTGCTTTTAGATTATTCTGATATATTGCAGGCAGATTGGGTGTAAATCCTTGATTTCCTCTTGTTATGTGGAGTTTGTTGTAGTGGTCACAGGTACAATTTTTTTTTTCTCGTTCTTTTTTCATTTAAATTTTGTAATATATAACTGAGCTGAGTTGTTGTAGACTTACAGTCATTGCTTTGTATTGTTTTGTGCAACTCAATAAAAATAGGTTAAAAAAAAGAAATCAAAACCTCACACAATCACAGTCTCATCCATCACAGTGGCTAAGCAGTGACAGGGGAGGGGGCACAGTGACACACTGCAGGAACAAAAACCAAGGTCGTAAAGAGAAGAGGCCCATTAAGACCATCAGAGGTCGCACATAGGAAAACAGAACCCATACATTCCCCAAAAAAGAGAAATGGGAATGCCCAATTGTGAATAAGGAAGAGATTAGAAAATTATTTACAAATGATAATCAACACAAAAAAATAAATAAATACAAAATTTTAAATACATTTACACATCATATATCTTAACCATTTCAATACCGGGCACTTTTACGCCCTTCTTGCTCAGGCCAATTTTCAGCTTTTCAGTGCTCTCAAACTTTGAGTGACAATTACTCAGTCATGCAACACTGTACCCAAATAAATTTGTATCATCTTTTAAAGACAGATATAGCTTTATTTTGGTGGATTTTTTTGCTATATAAATTGAAAATTACTGAAAATGTTTCCATTATAAAATTTTGAAAATAAGTTTTGTTTTTTTTTTAACCACTTGCCGCCCAGCCACTGTAGATATACGGTGGCAGGGCGGCACTCACAGGCAAAACCACGTTTTAAAACGCGGTTCTGCAAAACAGGTAGGGGGCGCACGCGAGGCGCGTGCACGCCCTACCTGTCCCGCGGGTGTCATCAGCGGGTCCCAGCCGCCGGGTCACGGCCAGTGATTACCGGCTTTTTGGCCGCGATGAGCTGTGATTACTGACAGATAACACAGCTGCATTGTTTACACACAGCCTTGTTATCTGTCAGTTGCTCAGCTCGTGACAAGCTGCAGAGGGTTTCTCTGCCTCGATCAGCTCCCCCCTCCCTCCCCCCCCTCCAGCACACACCCCCTCCCCCTAGTAAAACACTCCCCTCACACAGTGAACACTAAAAATGTTAACCCCTTCCTCCCCATTGCCATTTGTACAGTTTCAGTGGTTTTTTTTTTCACTGATCACTGTATTGGTGTCACTGGGGATGTCAGTGACCCCAAGTCAGTTCCCCCCCAGTGTCAAAATGTCCGCCACAGTCCCGCAGTCCCGCCATAAGTCGCTGGTCGCCGTCATATGTCGCTGATCGCCGCAATATGTCGCTGATCGCCACCATTATTAGTATAAATAAAATAAAAAATCCCAGTATCTTTCCCGCCATTTGTAAACGCTATAACTTTCATGTAAACCAATTAATTTACACGTATTGGGATTTTTTTAGCAGAGACATGTCGCAGAATGCATTTTGGATTAAATTTGTGCCAAAATTTGATTTTTTTATTTTTTTTACTGGACATGTTTTATAGCAAAAAGTCCAAAATATTGTTTTTTTGTCTCAAAATTGTCAGCCTTTTTTTTTATAGCGCAAAAAATTAAAAACGCACAGGCGATCAAATACCACCGAAAGAAAGCTCAATTTGTGGGAAAAAAAGGATGTAAATTTAATTTGGGTGCAGTGTTGCATGACCGCGCAATTGTCAGTTAAAGTAACGCAGCGCCATAACACAAATCTCTTCTGTAACCGCTTCCTTACCACCCTACAGCAGAAATACTGCTACAGGGCGGCATGGGTACGCAAAATCACATATATATATACGTAATTCGCGCTCCCGTGGTTTTCACACCCCTCCCAGATAGCGTCATATTGCCCGACAGTACACCAGTCATCACATTTAACCCCTTGATTGCCAGGAGCACGCCCATGTACAATAAACCTCCATTGCTAGTATAGTGTCTGAATGGGTCAATATCTTTGATCAGGTCAGCACTATACCAGCGTTCACATTAGTATAGCGTCCGCAAAAACGCAGCGTTAGCGGGATCAGCCCCTGCACCTGCCAACACCTGCGTTAAGCCCCTACGCTTACCCCCACTTCTCCCCCAGCAAGTGCAGTGTCAGTAGATCACTGTCACTTGATTCATTGCACACAAAACCGCAGTGTTCCCAGAATCAGGCCTGATCTCTGTTAGCACTTGTCGGTAAATTTTGATGACTCTCATATGCAGCAGAGTGCCAGTACTAGTGCCGCTCTACCTTTTGGTGAACTGGCGAGTACCAGCGGTCTAGTACATCCTGGTCTTTCACATACCTCCTTGATTTTTGGAGCTGTTTTTCACGGAATATCTGTATGCGTTGATTGTGGATCAAAGCAGTCTATATGCACAACAATTTATCGCCGCCAACCCAAATTCAAACCTTGCCAGACCATTCGCATGGAAACTCATTACGGTTTTCAAATTTAAATTTTTTTTGGGCCTAACCCTCAACATGGGCATTACTAAAAGAAATGAATTGCGGTTGTATTGGTCCGCAGACCCCATTCATCATATGCCGTGTTCTCTGCTGCCATGGCCAGGCATAGATATGAGAGTATAATGTGTTTTATGCATTTCAGCGACAATACACTCTGTCATCCTCGGGGTAACCCTGAATTTGACCGGCTCCACAAAATTCAGCCCCTCGCAAATCACCTTACCCTAAAGTTTGCAGATGTCTATACTCCCCAGCAAAACATCTGCGTTGATGAGTCCCTTATTAATTTTTCTGGCCGCCTTGCATTCAAACTATTTCTCCCCTGCAAGCGTGCCAGATATGGGGTCAAGATGTAGAAGACCTGTGAGAGGGCAACAGGCTATACTTATAAGTTTTGGATTTACGAGGGAAAAGATAGTCACGTGGAGCCCCCCGGATGCCCAGACTACATGGGGAGCAGTTTGGGACTTGGTGTCATCATTTCTCCATACGGGGTATCACTTATACGTGGACAATTTTTATTCAAGCGTGCCACTATTTAGACATTTATTCAATCTTGCAACTGGCACTTGTGGCAAAGTGTGACCTAATGTGTGCCCACCATTAGAAGTGGGTGGATGCAGGGCGGTATATTCTAATGGTGGGCATACCACACACTTTTTCTGGCAGATATTTCTTCTCATTTTTTCATTCAGTCCACAGGCTGCATACAAAAAAAAAAGAACATAGCATATATACCCAACAAGGACCAGCGACGTACTGGTACATCACTGGATTTGAATGGTTATACCAGGATGATGCCTACAGCTGCAGGCATCATCCTGGTATCGTTTTTTTCAGCCGGTGATCAACTTTCACGTAAAAGCAATCCTAGTGGCTAATTAGCTGCAAGATTGCTTTTACAAGCAGTGGAAGATTATGTCCCCCCTCCCCCGCTGCCTTCCACGGCCTTCTCGGGCAGTTTCGTGCCATCGGGGGAACCTGAGAATGCAGCCGGTGTTTCTGCCAGCTGACCATAGAGCTGATTGGACACCAGAATGATGCCAATCATCTCTATAGTCTAAGAATTCGGAAGCTACAAGCATTTCATCACTTCAGTTTCGCAGGATATAAACAGCGCCATTTGTAAATTGGGAAAGCATCTGATCACACCGATTTTGGTTTGATTAGATAATGTAAGAGCAGAGGAGATATCTAGAGTCTGATAGACCCCAGATTTCTCAAAAAAGAATATGTGACAATGCCCATTGAAGTTATAGGGGTTATTTACATTCCCTGTTATAGCATTAAAAGTGATTAAAAAAAAAAAAAATGAATGGTACAATGTAAAAATAATTTTAAAAAAATCAAAATAACTATAAAAAAAAAAAAAAATTGCCCCTCCCATGTGTGCACACCTGTGTGCACAAGCCTTGACTCTGTGCCGTTATGTAAACAGAGGTTGAACCATGCATGTGAGGTATTGCCGTGAACGTCAGATCAAGGGCAGTAATTCTAACAGTAGACCTCCTCTGTAAATCTAAAATGGTGGCTTTTAAAGGCTATTAAAGCGCTGCCTATGGATATTAAAAATGTTTGCAGTTTGTCGCCATTGAACGTGGCATGCGCAGTTTTAAAGCATGTCATGTTTGGTATCTATTTACTCGGCATACCATTATCTTTTATATTTTAACAAATAATTGGCCAATATATTGTGTTTTTGTGCATTAAAAGTAAAAAAAGTGTATTTTTTTTTTAAAAATTGCATTTGAAAAATCGCTGCGCGAGTACTATGTGCCATAAAAAATTGTAGTACCCACCATTTTATTCACTAGGGTGCCTGCTTTAAAAAAATATATAATGTTTGGGGGTTTAAATTAATTTCCTAGCAAAAAATACTGATTGTTTTCATGTGAACAAAAAGGCTTGGTCTTCAGGTGGTTAGAAGAGTGAATGAAGTGTGGCATAAACTTCTAATGCTGGGCATAAAACGCCCCCACCCCCCAAAATGACCCCTTTTTGGAAAGTAGTCACCCCAAACTATTTGCTAAGAGGAATGTTGAATCAATAGAAGAATTTATTTTTTTACCACAAGTTTTTGGAAAATGACAAAAATAATTCTTTTTTTTTTTTTTACACAAAATTGTCACTTAAATTATTTACTGCTCACACATGCCATGGTTATATGTGGAATTACTCCCCAAATTACATTTTGCTACTTCTTCTGAGTATGGGGGTACCACATGTGAGAGACGTTTTGGCAGTCTAGCCAAGTACAGGACCCCAAAATCCAATAAGCACCTTCAGGCTTTTAAAGGGCTTTATTTCCTCATTACACTTCCAGACTACCTATCACAGTTTCGGAGGCCCTGAAATGCCAGGATAGCACCTAACCCCCCCAAATTACCCCTTTTTGGAAAGTAGACACCCCAAGGAATTTGATAAGAGGCATGGTAAGTATTTTGCAGATCTCATTTGTTGCCACAAGTTTTTGGAAAATGAAGAAAAAAAACAAAAACATATTTTTTCTGTTCTTTTTTTATATTTCAAAACCTTGTGAGAAAAAATGAGATCTGCAAAATACTCACCATGCCTCTTTTTAAATTCCTTGGGGTGTCTAATTTCCAGAAAGGGGTCATTTGGGGGGGTTTGGGGCTATCCTGGCATGTCAGGGCCTTCGAAACTGTGATAGGTAGTGAGGAAGTGTAATGAGGAAGTTACGCACCTTCAGGCTTTCAAAGTGGTCATTGGATTTCAGGCTCCTGTATGTGGCTAGGCTCCCAAAAAGTCTCATACATGTGGTATCCCCATACTCAGTAGAAGTAGCAGAATGTATTTTGGGGTGTAATTCCACATATACCCATGGCTTGTGCGAGAAAGAAATCATTTAAATGACAACTTCGTGTAAAAAAAAAAGAAAAAAAAAGTTTTTGTCATTCTCCAGAAACTTGTGGAAAAAAATAAATCTTCCATGGACTCAATATGCCTCTCAGCAGATAGCTTAGGTTGTCTAATTTCCGAAAAGGGGTCATTTGAGGGTGTTTGTACTATTCTGGTATTTTAGCACCTCAAGAAATGTGATGGGCAGTCAGAAAGTAAAAGCTGTGTAAATCCCATTATCTATACCATAGTTTGTATACGCTATAACTTTCACAAAAAGCAATCAATATACACTTATTGGGATTTTTTTAACCAAAAACATGTAGCAGAATACATTTTGGCCTAAATATATGATGACATTTTAGTTTTTTTAGATATTTTTTATGATCAAAATGAGAAAATATTGTTTTTTTCAAAAAAAAAATTTTTTCTTCAAAAATTTTCTGGTTATAGCGCCAAAAATAAAAAGTGCACAGGTGATCAAATACCACCAAAAGAATGCTCTATTTGTGTTAAAAAAATGACATAAATTTCATTTATGTACAATATTGCATGACCGCGCAATTGTCCGTTAAACTAGCGCAGCGCTGTATAGCAAAAAAATGTCGTAAATTGCAGTATCTATACCATAGTTTGTAGACGCTATAACTTTCACACAAAGCAATCAATATACGCTTATTGGGATTTTTTTTACCAAAAACATGTAGCAGAATACATTTTGGCCTAAATTTATAACCAACTTTGAGTTTACTATATATTTTTTATAGCTGAAAGTAAAAAATATTGTTTTTCTTCAAAATATTTGGTCTTTTTTTGTTTATAGCGTAAAAAATAAAAAGCGCACAGGTGGTCAAATACCACCGAAAGAAAGCTCTATTTGTGTGAAAAAAAGGACGTAAATTTCGTTTAGGTGCAGCATTGCATGACCGCACAATTATCAGTTGAATTAGTGCAGCGCCAAGTAGCAAAAAGAGGCCTGGTCATTAAGGGGGGTAAATCCTCTGGAGCTCAAGTGGTTAATTTAGGCCAAAATTGCTGGATTTTTTTGGTAAAAATAATACAAATCAGTGTATATTATTTAGACTGTTTCAAAGTTAGACAAGTCGACAAGCTATGGTACGTATCATTGAAAACTGATCAATTCTGATGTACTGACTGCTATCTCATTTCTCGAGGCCCTAAAATGCCAGGACAGTACAAATACCTCCCCACTCTCCCAATGACCCCTTTTTTGGAAAGTAGACAGTCCAAGGTATTTAGTAAGAGGTATGGTGAGTTTTGTGAAGTTGTAATTTTTTCCCACAATTCTTTTGAAAATTAAGATATTAAATAAAAATATTTTTTCCCACAAAATTGCCATATTAACAAGTTATTTCTCTCACAAGACATACTTGCAATTACACCCCATAATACATTCAGCTACTCCTCTTCAGTATGGTAAAAGCACGGGTGTGAGACTTTTTCACAGCCTAGCAACATCCAAAGCAGCAAACGTCTACTGTTCTGACTACCTATCACACTTTTGAAGGTCCTGGAGCACCAGGACAATGGCAACACCCACACAATGACCACATCATGGAAAGTACACACCCAAACATATATTTTATGAGGCATAATGAGTCTTTTGAACATGTTTTTGAAAAATGCAGAAAGAAGATGAAAACCTAGTTTTTTTACACAAAGTTGTCGATTTATAAGATATTTCTAACATGCAGCAATGACATTCCAAGAAAAACACCCCGAAATACATATTGCTACTCCTTCGGAGTATGGCAATACCACAGGTGAAACTTTTTTACAGCCTAGCTGAACAAAAGTTAAACAAAAGATTACCTGTGGTTTTAGTAGAGCAGTTGTCCACAGAGGAGAGCACTGGTACAGGAAGCAGGCAAAGATGTGGTCAGCAACAGACAAAAGAATTGTCTGGGTAGCAGGCAGGAATATAGTCCATAAACAGGAGAGAGTCAGTACAGGCAGCAGGCAGGAACATGGTCCATGAAAAGTCCTGGGTCATTGCAGGCAGCAGGCAGAGATACGGTAAGCAGAGCCAAAGTATTGGTCCAGGCAGCATGCAGGAACATCAGGCTTAGGGCCTCGGTCACGTAAGACCTGGGCACAGGGGTAGAGGCTTCTTCTCACCTACTCTTCTAAGCTTCCGGACTCCATATTCTGATCCGGTAATTACAGAACCTGAAGAAAACCAAAAACTGTTTTTCTCTACTCAGAACACTACTCTGAAGCCCCTCACATATGTGAGACCCCTGTGTTACCATGAATCCCACTACCACAGTAGCAGGGCAAAAGATAAGTCCAAGCGTCTGGCAAAAAAACATGGTCGATTAACAGGCTGAGATCAGTGCAGGTGGAAGGCAGAAATGTGGTTGATAAACAATCCAGATGGCCAGCAGAGGGATCATCAATACACAGGCAAGGGTCAGTTAAGGTGGAAAGTAGAGGTATGGTCAATTGAGGCAGCAGGCAAATGATCAGCACAGTTTTTAGAAACGGGGAAATGGCAGGCTATTATATGAGCATAGGTTCCCTTGGGAGGGACACTAGGGACAATGAATACTGGTGTCTTTCCTAACTCCCCCTCTGCTGCATACCAAATATTTTTTTTCAATATTTCAATGTCCCTTTAAATTGAAGTGTCCAATCTTCTGCATATTCAATGGGGCCCTAGTTGGTGCACCTGAAGATTTAAATCTTCCTTGATGTAAAGGTAGGATTTCCCTAAGAAAGAGTGAACAAAAAAGAACTTCTAATTTAAGTGATGTTGAATTTGGATGGTATCTCTTTAGCACACACAGAGTGAAATCTAAAATTAGGCTGAGATTAAGGAAAGTGCAGTAACACACTTCTGCAGGGGTTAGTTCCTCTTTACAAAAGTGTGGCAAACTAAAGTGATAAAGAAGTTCTTTGGCAAGTAATGAAGACTGGAAATGAAGTACCAATGTAACTTGACCTGCAGGGTGCATATGTTGCGGCAGACTCCTGTGATTTGATGTGTTGCATATGTAATAATTAGTAGGCCACAAGGCAGAACTGGCCTGTCAATCTAAGCCTTAGCACAATAGCTTGTGAAACAAAGAATGCTTAATTGAGAAGACAGTAACTGAACTTAGCAATGTCACTTGCAACTTAGATGATTTGGGTATGGAGCTCTCTCACCTGATCTCAGTCAGATAGCAGATAGTCTCCCTGCAGATAGTGCCCTGTGTTCTTTTGATTCCTCCATCAAAGATCACTCCAGATTTCTGCACTCCGGTCTGTCTGCTGGCAGGATTGTCAGTCCGGCTTGTCAGCAGTGACAATGGTCAACAATCCCTCCTAACTTCTCTCTCAGTGGCCTGGCCCAGCCTGGACCTCTAGTGTCCCGCACAGCCTTCTCCTCACACCTGCTCTCCAACTGTCACCATCCACTTCCTGTCCTCGGGTTCCCGAGCTTCTGGATCTATTTTCCTCCTCCCATCAGCCAGCTTCTCTGGGAAATATAGTTTGTATAGCTCGTTATTAAACAGTGAAGTCTTGCTATCAGTCTAAAAGTCCAACAAAGCTTTTCTTCAACACAGTCTTTTTAATGACCTGCAGAACACTGCCATCTTGTGTTCATTTAACATCCTGCAACCAGTATTACTGCAGGGTGTTACACATGGATACACTTAGGCTTTTGGATGGGACCACGTCTTCCATGAATTTCCACTGGGGTATCATTGTGGATGGTGGACAGGATGTATACATCTCTCTTATCCCTCTACTTCACAGGCAACACTTTGTTGTTCCTCAGACTCACTGATTCCCCCCTTTATAACCTTGTGATCACCAGACTTTGTAGGAAGCCCATCCCAAAGACCATGGTTTTCTGGAGGTACAAGTGGCAGAAAAAGAGAAGACTTGTGCAACAGTTATCCAGGTAGATGTGATACCCCATTTTAAATAGGGGAAATTTTCCCACTTGTGCCGATGTAGGTTGGTCACTCAGAGGGCTGGAGCTGGGAATCTTTGCCTTTGGACATGTGGAAGGCATGCACATATGGCTGTGACTCTTTCACAGAACTTGTTGAGCTTCAATCCATACCTGGCCCTTTTACTGGGTATGTACTGCTTGAATGATAGTCAGCCAGTGACGTGGACAAGAGACTCATCCACACAGATGTTTTTGTCAGGTACATCCGTATCAGCGAATCTCTTTGAAAAAAAATTAATTAGTGGACGGATTTTGTAGAGCTTATCATAGCCAGGCTGATCTCGGGGAGGGCACTGTGAATTATCGCTGAAATGGCAGTCTCTTGGCATGGGACCCAGAAGTGAGCAGCGATCACTGTAGTGATGCCTACCACAGTGATTTCCAGCTTCTATGTGGATTCCACAGGTATGCCACATACTGTGCAGTGCATACTTATATTGACCCAAGCTAGACAAATGTAAAAATTGTAATAAATCATCTAGACTTCAGTTGTAAACATCAAATCAGGGTTCTCTCTGCCTTTTTTTTCTGTTCATATATTCTGTATGTATATGCATAATATACAGCTATCTACATTGGTATTCTTCTATTGGGGGACTGTAGGGGCAAGGTTTGCCAGCACTCTTTATGGCCCTGTTTTTGCCCCCAAATGCATTGTGTGCCCACTGCTCCCTGTCACTGCTACGCCAGGCTACTGAGTAAGACCATGGCAGAGCCAGTGTATCATTTTTATGGCAGATGAGGGAGTTCAACAGTCAGCAACCTGACTGGCCAGTAAGTGATTGGGGACAGATGTCTTCTTCCAGCAGATCTGTCTAGTGCAGTGTGGTTTCCGCAATCCAATACATCAGGTACTTAATTCAGTGCACCTATGACCTGGATAACATATAAATGAGTGGTCAATTATATACTATGGTAAACAATTTGCTAAACTCTTGGATAATACACATCTTGGACATTGTGGATGTTGGCCAGGGTGTTTAAATGGTCTTAGATTGATGAAATACAGTAACTCCTGGTGCAGCTGGTTAATGGGAGCACTTCTATCCCCTGAACCTCCAATATATGAATGGGAAAGTGTAGCAGCCATTTTATTTGAAAGCAGTCATGGGCCAGATGTACCCAGCTTCCGTTCTGCTAATGTTTGACAAACATCATTGAAATTCAGATCCAAAAACTGAACCCCATTGAAATCAATGGGAGTTACACATTCATTTTCAGGAATGGCTATTTTCTAAGCCAAAAGTCATGGGATTGACAGAGAAAAGACATCGTGTGGACACTGACCTGGGGGACATGTACCAAAGAAAAAAATGTAAAAGCTAGCAAGAGACCATTTTGGAGCTGCTCAAAAGGCAACATTAAAAATATGCTATTTTTTAAAAATAATATGCTTGAGGATGCTTTAAAAGAGAGGTATGAAGGTTTTGCTTTTTTTTTTTCAAAATCATACTTACCTGGGTAGATGCAGCATTGATCCGACATGCAAAGACATGTAGCAGAATACATTTTGGCCTAAATTTATGACGAAATTTGATTTTTAAAATTTTTTTACTGGACATGTTTGATAGCAAAAAGTCCAAAATATATATTTTTTTCTCAAAATTGTTACTTTTTTGTTTATAGTGCAAAAAATAAAAAATGCCCAGGCGTTCAAATACCACTGAAAGAAAGCTCAATTTATGGGAAAAAAACGGACGTAAATTGCATTTGGGTGCAGCATTGCATGACCACACAATTGCTAGTTAAAGTAACGCAGCGTCGTAATGCAAAAAATGGGCTGCCATAACGGGGGGTAAAACCTCAGGAGGGCAAGTGATTAAATATAAGAAAAAAAAAGGCCCAGGTTGACATGTTAAATACAGCCAAAAACTATTATATATAGATGTACATATATATATATATATATATATATATATCATACACACTTTAAAATCTTTCATTAATTAGAATAGTTCCGGTAAGCACCCTCAAGTATTCTTATTGCCACCTGATCTCTGAAGTGTTCCTTCAGTGGTATTGAACTGTTGGGCACTTTTCTCTTTTTGGATTTCTGGAAGCACTATTTACACATTTCCATGGATGTTTTGCAATATTGGCGCACGATTATGTTGGATTTTCACTGATCATTTGTTATTGATTAGTGCTGCACTTTTTTATTTATTTACACTTTAAAACATAAAAGCTAAGGTATCATTATCATGTAAATTGCCAAACAGGGACAAAACAAGTCATAGATTATAGCATGATGAGATCTTCTAGAAGTAATGTATGGACACGCAGTACATTATGTAGGCCACAATGTAAGACAGAGTATATACGCAGGTTTGATCCTCCTAAAATATTTATTAGAGTTTGCTTTTTTAAGATCAACAAGCCAGAAAAATAGGCAATTTGTAATTAGACACTGTACTCCTTATTTGTTAAATTCTATGTCAAAGGGATATCTGGAAGACCTGATTTGGGATAAACAAATCAGGTCTTTTTTTCTCAAACCATTTACTGTACCTAAACAATTGTAAACATTCAATGCAAGGAAGTGAGCAGGCAGATTACATATAAAAAAATGGAATATGGAACAATTTTAAAGGACACCTATTCAGTCTTTCTCATATAGGATGCAATTTTTTTGTAAGGAGAGAGAGAAATCAGGCTGCACCTTGAAATCTGAAATTTGTCTCTGCTTTGGAAGAATGAACATGGGAAATTTTGAAACTTGCAGCACAGTTATTAAGCCTGCATAGACAGTTTGCAATTACTGAACAACTGAACAGGCATTTAGCATTCACTATAAAAAAAGGGTCTTTTTTTTTTCACCAACAATGGAAATAGCATATCGGTTTGCACCAGAACTAGAAAGTCTTTTTGGTCATGCTGCAATTTCTGAGAGTTTAAGCAGGCATTTAGCATTTAAAAAAAGTGTATTTCTTGTACACTGACAATGGAAATAGCATACAGGTTTGCACCACCTCTTGATAGCCTGTTTGAACAGGCTGCAATTTCTGAGAGCTTGAATAGCAAATTAGCATCAGGAAATAAACAATTAAACTCAGGGTGGAAAAAGAATTCAGCTTAGCAACAGAGTGTGGAGAGTTTGCAATTTTGAAGGTACAGAGCAGGCGGGCTGTCATGTACTTGATGGGAGACTGAATTGACGAGGTCGGCCTCACTTGTGTCACTAGCCCTGACCCCGCTGAGGTTGGAACAGAGGGAGTCTAGGGACCAGGGGGACAAGAGCGCCAGTGGTTGTTGCTTGCGGCTCTTGCAGATGATGACCTTGGTAGGCAGAGTATCCTCTTATTTTGGTACCATAGAAATAGACCAGGCAGGTTCTGTGGATTGCCAGATGTGCAGCAGAGCAAGGTAGGTAGCAAGGACACAGGACTGGAGCAGAGTTAAGGATAGCCGGGTTCATAAACAGTCGAGCAACGCGGTACAGAATTAGAAGGAACAGCCAAAGTCAGAAGCAGAGCCGAAGTCAGGAACCAGGAGCAGGAGAGTAATCGGAGTCGGGTCAGGAACAAGCCGGGTCAGCAACAAAGGAATCGTACAGGAACAAGCAGGACACAGGGGGAGCTGAAGACCAGTCAGCACTGAATCTGAGCAGAGGCACTCCTTAAATGGCCCGCCTGGCGCCAATCTTTGCCGTGCGTGTGCACGTGTGCATGCATGTGCGCGATCGCACATTCCTGCGTGCCTGCGCACAACCGGAAATTTTTCTGCGGGATCTCCTTTGCGCGTTTCTGATCGCGATTCTTCTTGCCAGAAATCCCTCACATTGCCCCCCTGTTAGGGGTAGCCTCCGGATGCCCACTAGGGCTCGTTTCTCAGGGTGACGACGGAGATAGGCTTGAACTATCTCGCGATCGCGGACTCGCGCCTGGCACCAAAGAGAGCACAGGGCGCACTATTTAAACCAGCACTGTGCATCACCAAATTGCCGTATGGTCTTGTTCCTGATTGTTCCTGTTTATTGATTGCTTTGTTGCCGTACCCAGCCTGATCCGGATTCTGTTGTCCTCTCCTGCTCTGACCTTTGGCTCTCCTGACTATTCTCTGCCTGATCCTGATTGTCTGACCTCCTGTTGCTGAACCTGGCCTGTGACCCCTTTATTCTTTTGCCTGCCACTCTGTACCGTCTGCCTCCGCTGTTACCAACCCGGCCTGTCTGACTACGCTACTACCTCTTCACATCTGGCTCTCACCTGCCACCTGCCATTGGCGGCTACCTCTACCACAGCTGGTTGTATTTGGGGGTCACGACCTGGTCTCAGGCTGCTTCAAGTCCATCCCCACCATCAGGGGCTCTGGTGAATCAGCAGACTGAGGCTTAGACTCTGCGCGCTGAGGAATTCCGGCCTGTGGGTTGCTAGAGGCTACCGCCAGTCGGCTCCTGACACTGAGCTTCAGAAATCGTCTTCTGTAATACTTTGCCGTTCCTCCTGAGGAACTCCATTCTCTCTTGTACTGCCGGAACAGCGGCCTCCACTGGTATTTCCGGAAGAAAGGAGGGATGGTATCCGTAGTTAGAGTAAAAGGGAGATTGCTTGGTGGCGGAATGGATGGAATTATTGTGCGCAAATTCCGCTAATGGAAGGAGTGATGCCCAGTCATCCTGTGAATATGAGGAGAAGCATCGGAGATATTGCTCCAGAGTTTGGTTTGTCCTTTCCATTTGTCCATTTGTTTGTGGGTGATAAGCAGAGGAAAAGCGTAACTCGATCTCTAATGCCTCACACAGAGCTTTCCAAAATTTGGATGTGAACTGCACTCCTCGATCAGACACAATATTCAGGGGAACGCCATGTAGTCTTATGATC
This sequence comes from Staurois parvus, assembly GCF_062004578.1. Classification (NCBI taxonomy): domain Eukaryota; kingdom Metazoa; phylum Chordata; class Amphibia; order Anura; family Ranidae; genus Staurois; species Staurois parvus. The sequence goes on from NW_028318559.1 coordinate 406,316, forward strand.
TCCTTGATGAAAGTGGAGGCAGTTTCCGTAGCAGAAGGAGTCCCTTTCAAGGGAATGAAGTGGGCCATCTTAGACAGGCGATCAATTACTACAAAAATAGTGGCGAATCCCTCAGATGGGGGAAGTTCTACAATAAAGTCCATGGAGATCATACTCCAAAGTTTTTCCGGTACGGGCAAGGATTCCAACAGGCTCCAAGTCTTGGCTTTATCAAACTTGTTCCTCAGGCAGACTGTGCAAGATCTCACATTGTCCTGCCAATCCTTTACTGAATTTGGCCCCCAGAAAGAGCGAGAGACCAAATCTGAAGTCTTGTGAATCCCAAAGTGACCTGCTAAGGGACGGTCATGACATCTCTGGAGAATAAGAGTCCAAAGTTCTTCGGGCACAAAGATTTGTTCCTTGTGAAAGTACAGACCGTCCTTTAATTGCAGGTGCATATTTATGGGAGGTGGATGATTATCCACGGCTTCTTTTATTTGCATTACAAGGTCTGTCTGGAGAAGTAAGAAGTTCTTGGCTGTCAAAATCGTGTCGGGTTCAGACTGCACAATTGGGTCGGGAAACATACGGGAGGTTTACCATTTTTTGATCCAGGACGGTACGTCAGATAGAAGATGAAGCGAGAGAAAAATAGTGCCCATCTTGCTTGTCGTAGCCTGAGGCGTTTTGCCATTTTCAGGTACTCTAGGTTTTTATGATCTGTGAAGATGAGAATAGAATAGGATGCTCCCTCCAGTAAGTAGCGCCATTCTTCCAATGCTGTCTTGATGGCTAGTAACTCTCCGTCTCCCACATCATAATTCCTTTCCGAAACACTTAATTTCCGGGAGAAGAAAGCGACAGGCTGCAGAAGGGATTTGAGTCCCTGTCTTTGTGACAATATGGCTCCTACCGCGTTCCCCGAAGCGTCTACTTCAAGGACAAAGGCTAGAGCAGGGTCTGGATGCTTCAGGATTAGTGCGGACGTGAACATGGTTTTTAATTGCTCAAAGGCTGTTTGGGCCTCAGGAGTCCTTGATAAATTTCCTATAGAAATTTGCGAACCCTATAAAGCGCTGCACTGCTTTCCTGTCTCCTGAAATGGGCCATTCTAAGATGGCGGACACCTTTTGGGGGTCCATAGAGATGCCCTCAGAAGTGATCACAAGCCCAAGGAACTGGATGGATTGCCTCTCGAATTCGCATTTCTCGTCCTTTGCATAGATGCGATGCTGGCGTAGTCTATCCAGAGTTTTCTTTACGTGATCCCGATGACTTTCTACGGAACTGGAGAAAACCAGGATGTCGTCCAGATAAGCTATTAGAAATAGATCCAGATAGTCCCGAAATATATTGTTTACCAGGTGTTGGAAGGTTGCTGGGGCATTACAGAGACCAAAAGGCATTACTAGATATTCAAAATGCCCAAATCAGGTTCGAAAGGCCGTTTTCCATTCGTCACTTTCCCGAATTCTCACTAGGTTGTAAGAGCCCCTCAGGTCCAATTTTGAGAAAAAACATGCTCCTTGCAGCTTTTGAAATAATTTGGGGATAAGAGCAAGGGGATAACAGTTCTTGACTGTTATTTTGTTTAGGTCACGGTAGTCTACACAAGGTCTCAGAGTGTGATCCTTTTTCTCAACAAAGAAGATGCCGGCTCCTGCTGGTGATGTAGAAAGCCGAATAAACCCTTTTTACAAACGTTTGTCTATATACACCCGGAGGACCTCTAATTCGACTTCCGATAAGGGGTAAATTCTACCGAAAGTAATTTCGGCGCCAGGCAGGAGCTCAATCGGACAGTCATAGGAGTGATGAGGAGGAAGGGTGTTGGCACTCTTTTTATTGAACATGTCTAGATACTCGTGATATACCACAGGAAGGAGTTTCATGGTCTCAGGATCAGAGTGAATACTGAGAAGAGGAGTTGTCACACTTGTCTCTTTAGGAGTACAGTGAGTCAGAAAATATTCTGAAGGGAAGGAGATTTTTCCAGATAACCAATTGATGGTTGGATTGTGTGCTCTTAGCCAAGGCATGCCGAGAATAACTGGAAAAATTGGGGAGGTAATAATATCCAGACATAGGAATTCCTGGTGTCCTGAAGGAGAGTAGCAGAATATTGGCATGGTTTCTTGTGTTACAGGACCAGAACTGATACCAGACCCGTCTGCCAGATGAACTGCAAGTCTTTGTGCTTTGATACGGAGTGGAATCTGATTCTGAGTAGTGAAGTGAGCATCCATAAAACAGCTACAAGCACCCGAGTCTATGATGGCCGGGATCATGATTGTCCTTTCGGCCAGTTGTAGTTGCAGATGAAAAGAGAGGTGCGTTCGGCTTGTCCCTTGAGGGTGCATCATGTAAAAACCGTTGTGGGAGGGCTTATGAGGTTTTATCGGGCAGGTAGCCACGAAATGACCTCATCACCACAGTAGAGACAGAGATTGGACTTCTGCCGCCGAAGGCGTTCTGCTGCGGATAACTGTGGTCTCCAAAAGCTCCTCCTAGCTGGATTGGTGGGCGATTCTGATGAAACAACATTCGTAGAGGGCCCAATTTCAGAGCATATCAGAATCTTTCCGTTAGTCCTCTCATCCTGTCTTTCCCGAATCCGACGATCAATATGGATCGTCAGGTCTATCAGACTCTCCAATCTGGTTGATACCCCCACTCGGGCCAGCTCATCCTTCAGGGTATCAGAAAGACCAAGACGGAACTGATAGCGGAGAGCAGTATCCGAACTCCAGATACGGAAATCAGTAACATATTCTTCTACAGGCCTTTGGCCTTGCTGTAGCTTACTGAGCATAGATTCCGTGGTTTGGCGCTGGAAGGGATCAGCATAGATTTGTGCCATTGCTGTAAAAAATTAGTCCACTGAAGTTAGGGCCAGATCATGTTGTTCACAGAGATGGTATGCCCAGGACTGAGGTTTATTTCTAAGAAGTGTGATGATAAATCCCACTTTAGTATTTGATGAAGAGAAGGTCCTGGGGAGCAGGGAGAAATATAACTCACAGGAGTTACGAAAAGTCCTGAACTTCCGGCGGTCTCCTGTAAAGAACTCAGGCGTAGGCACCCGGGGTTCCGGTACTGCAGAGGGTTCAAGGATCATACTGGTCTCTGAGTGGCTGCATCAAAGGATCTGTGTCTGTGAGGACATTAGAGTCGGTTAGCAGTTTACTCTCCAGGTGTTCGAAGTTTTTCTGCAGGTCGTGTATCACGTTAAACAAGGTAGTTACTGATTGGCGAATGTCCCCCATTTGCAAGGCCTCCCTTTCAGACTCCATCATTGGCTGACTGGTACTGTCATGTACCTGATGGTAGACTGAATTGACGAGGTCGGCCTCACTTGTGTCACTAGCCCTGACCCCGCTGAGGTTGGAACAGAGGGAGTCTAGGGACCAGGGGGACAAGAGCGCCAGTGGTTGTTGCTTGCGGCTCTTGCAGATGATGACCTTGGTAGGCAGAGTATCCTCTTATTTTGGCATTGTAGAAATAGACCAGGCAGGTTCTGTGGATTGCCAGATGTGCAGCAGAGCAAGGTAGGTAGCAAGGACACAGGACTGGAGCAGAGTCAAGGATAGCCAGGGTCATAAACAGTTGGGCAGCGCGGTACAGAATTAGAAGGAAAAGCCAAAGTCAGGAGCAGAGCCGAAGTCAGGAACCAGGAGCAGGAGAGTAATCGGAGTCGGGTCAGGAACATGCCGGGTCAGCAACAAAGGAATCATACAGGAACAAGCAGGACACAGGGGCAGCTGAAGACCAGCCAGCACTGAATCTGAGCAGAGGCACTCCTTAAATGGCCCGTCTGGTGCCAATCTTCGCAGTGCGTGTGCACGTGTGCGTGCATGTGCGCAATCGCGCATTCCTGCACGCCTGCGCACAACCGGCAATTCTTCTGCGGGATCTCCTTTGCGCATGTGTGTTCCCGATCGTGATTCTTCTTGCCAGAAATCCCTCACACGGGCATTTACACTAGGAAATTGTAAATCAGTGCTTTTGTTTTGGACATGGAGGAAACAGCATTGTATACTCACCTTTCTGTTAGTTTCCTTTCCTGGTGCATCTTTTTTTTAAACAAAACTTTATTTGAATTTTTCAAATTACATAAACTCAGCGGATGAAACACTCCAAAGATGCTTCTTGGCAACAAAGTAACCTTTTTTTTTTTTTTTAACAGTACTGATAGATTGACCAATATGAGCAATACAAGATTTTGCATAGAAAACTGATCAGAAAGATTCACGATATGTCAGCAGTTAGAACCTCTGAACAGAAACTCTGCAGGCAAATGAGACAAAAGATGGGAGGCATTATAAGTCAGTATAGAGTGTAGGGAATGTGTAATGGTAAGCTATGATATATATCCAAAGATAAGAAGGTCAGGCAATACCACTGAACTTTGAATGAAAACTGGGGTGCTTAGAGTATGTCAGTTATCATGCGTAAGACATGAATGTTGAAGTAGGAAAGAAGCGTATGTAGAGGAGATAATCAAAGAAGAAGGATCAGGGAGATAGGTAGATCTATTCAGAAGGAGAAAAAGGTTGAGAAGGAAGCTAGTATGGAGAAAAGATGGAGAAAAAGATGGAGAAAAAGAAAAAAAAAAAGAAAGAGGTGGGAAAATGATGTTGGAACGGGCCAGAGGATCCCCTCCCAAGAAGTCGTTAAGAATATTTGGTAATGAGCCAAGCGCTGTGGTTTGAGAGAAAAATAGAAAAATAGAGCTAGAGGCGACTCCCTGTAACAAAAAGTGATATACGTGTTGTGAGCCCTCGCTGATTAAGGGTGGGGGGGAGAAGTTATAAAAGAATGTGCGATGAAGATGAAGTATAAAGAAAATGATAAAGGAAGTAGATGAAAGGAAATGTGGCTTGGTTGCCTAGGTTGGCTAGAAGCGGTGTGAGAGCAGCAACAAACGAGTATTGTAAATGTTTTAGATATAGTCATGCACACCTTAAATCCTCATAAAGCAAAACAATAAGTCCGGGTTTACTGGATCATGTTTCCAGATTGGGGCATCACAGAAGAGCCATGAAGGAAAAACTGAAGCTCTGTGGTTGGAAAGGATTTTTGAACATAGAGTCTCCATTTTCAATTATATTGATCCTCACTGTGCTGGAGGGATGAGGTGAGGAAGTTAAGCTGGTCCAAACGAAGAAGTGCATTAAGAGCTGACTTGACATCCGAAATATTAGGAGGACTGTTGGAGACCCACTTTTTCAATATGGCTCTCCTCGCGACCATCAGGCAAGAGGACAGCCACGGTTTTGTGGCTCAGAGAATGGCAAGCTGAAGTGGATGAGCCCCTGTGGAGACTGATTCCAAGTTGCCGAAGAGAAGAGGTAAAGGGTCCCCTGGTAGTTGTAGAGAAGTGATGAAGGCGTTATAGCTGAGTAGTTGGGACCAAAAAGTAGATATTAGTTGGCAATCCCAAAATCTGTGTTTTAGCGAAGGTTTATAGTGTCCACACAAAGGGCAAGTAGAGACCGAGGGATTCCCACGGACATATAGGCATGGCATATAGGCATGGTGCATTAACTTTAATTGTTGCTCCCGCCAGAATTCATTGGAGTTGAAGGCACAGGTATTGTTGAAACCAGTGAGGATTTGATCCATTGAGAGTGTATTGTCAAAGTCTCTGATCCAAGGAGAAGTAGGAGTGGAGGCCTCTAGAGGGTGCACATAGTGTAGGTTTAATGGTCCATAAATGTGGGATATCTTGTATTTCCGATTTCTAACTAAGATATCTATGAATGAGGAACGGAAGCGACTAGATTTAACCAATGTTATCTTGTTCACATAATTACAAACTTGCAAAACATACAGAAAATGATGAGGCGGTAGATTGAAAGAAGTTAAAATCTGAGAAAAAGATAAAGGAAAGCCAGAGGCCGTATCGTATAATTGGCTAACTAGTTTGAGGTCCCTTTCCAACCATAGATCATAAGCTGCGTGTTGTTGAGGGACAGAAAAAGCAGGATTATGATGTATGGGGAGGAAACGGGAAACCCATGGGGATACGCCTAATTTACGTCTGATCTCCCTCCATGTGATAAGGGTATCACGGATGAGTGGATTATATTTTAAGTGTGGAGGGAGTGAGTTAGGGTTTGAATGTAAAAGGGCTGCAAGATCGAAAGGATGGGCCATGGCAGATTCTATTTGCAGATTAGAATAGTTGGAGGATTTGGTCAGCCAATCTATACACACCCGTAAGATGCATGAGAGATTATATACTCTGATATTTGGAAGACCAATTCCCCCCTCACATCTAGGCAGATATAGCTTATGCAGGGCAATGCGTGACCGACGTCCTTTCCAAATAAATGTAGAGAGCGCTTTGTTTAGTCTAAGAATGTCCGTATGCTTAAGTAGTAGAGGGATGGTCTGAAGAGGGTATAACAATTTCGGGAAGCTCACCATCTTGAAGAGGTGGGCTCTCCCTACAAGTGACAGTGGTAACTCTTTCCATACCTCTAGTTCGCCTATAATTTTTTGAATTGTTGGTGAAAAATTGAGCGAGTAGAGGGAAGAGGCAAGTTTTCCAATTTTGATTCCTAAGTATGTAATATGATGAGGAGCAATTTTGAAATGAGAATTATGAGCCCATGAGGGAGTGCGTGCATGGAATAAGGGAAGGACTTCGCTTTTCGTGAAGTTAATACGAAGACCCGAACAGTGCCTGAAGGCTGTGAAAATATCCTGTATATAAGGCAGGTCATGAGTTGGGTTGGCAGTGAAAATTAAAATGTCATCGGCAAACAAGGCTAAACGTAGATCTTGTTGAGCTATTTGGACTCCGTGCAGCTGTGAGTGGAACAGAAGGAAGCAGGCTAAGGGTTCTAGGGCCAAATTGAAGAGCAAGGGGGATAAGGGGCACCCTTGTCTTGTTCCTTTATGCAGTTTAATAGGGGTAGATGTGTGTCCTGCAGCAACCACCTGTGCTGTAGGAGCTGAGTACATAGCTTGGACTACATGAGTGAAAGGGCCTGAGAAGCCAAATCTATGTAAAACCATCTGCAGCCACTGAAAGTTAACATTATCGAAGGCCTTTTCAGCATCAAGAGAGATTATCGCTAGATCTAGGTGAGGATTGATTTTAGCATGATTTAACACTGCTAGTACTTTGCGGATGTTTGAGGCAGCAGAGCGTCCTTGTATGAAGCCCGCTTGAGAGGGATGAATGATGGAAGGTAAAACAATAGCTAAACGATTTGCGATAATTTTCGATAGAATTTTGGCATCTAAATTTAGAAGGGAGATCGGCCTATAGGAACCTGGGTCAGACGGATCTTTGTCTTTCTTTGCTATCAATTTTATATGTGCCTGAAAGGCAGACGGAAGATAGGCACCCCCTTCTTGTATAGAGCAGTAAACTGATTGCAGGGTAGGAGAAAGGGTTGCAGCCATGAGTTTATAGAACTCAGAAGTGTATCCGTCTGGGCCAGGGGCTTTACCATTAGCTAGAGTTTTTATAGCGGATTGAATATCGGATTGAGATATAGGAGCATTAAGAGATTGGAGTGCTACGAGATCGATTTGAGGAAGAGCAATGCCGTCTAGAAAAGACAAAGCCTTTGATTGGTCAATAGGGTCGGGCCATATAGTTTAGTGTAGAAACTTTCCAATATGGAAACAATTTCTTCAGGGGAGTGTTTCAATATACCCTGAGAGTCTTTGAGGGAGGTAAATTGTGTAGGAGTAAACGGTTTACGGCACAAGCGAGCCAGGAGTCTGCCCGGCTTGTTGCCAAACTTATGATACTGTAAGTCGAGATGTGATTGGTGCATGGATTCTTGTGCTGATGCCCATGTTTCGAATTGGTGTTTTGCCTCTAGCCATGCTTTCCTATGTTCATGTGTGTTGGAGTCAGCCAAATTTTTTTGCGTCTGTCGGAGTCAATTACTAGCTTCTGTGTATTTTAGAGCGACCTTTTTCTTATACGCAGATGTAAAGGCGATGATTTTACCACGTAAAACCGCCTTTCCTGTTTCCCAAAATAGGTTAGGATTGGATAAGTGAGCTGCATTGGTGATCTGGAAGTCTGCCCAAGTATCTTGGAGTTGACGTAACACCTCCTGGTTATTTGCTAAGAAAGAAGGAAAGCGCCACGTTTTGTGAGATTGTGTGTTGTGGAGATAGTTGAGGGTTATGGATATGGGAGAATGGTCCGAAATAACTATGTCATGTATATCTGAGGAAGATGCGTATTGCAAAGCAATAGAATTGCAAAACAAATAGTCTATTCTGGAAAGCGAATGGTGCACCGGAGAAAAGAAGGTGAATTCCTTCCCATCTGGGTGGGCTAAACGCCAAATGTCTGTTAGTTGCATTGCTTCCGCAAATGTAGACAGTAGTGTGAGTGTTGATTGGGACTCCGCAAGTGGGCGGTGATTGTGTTCTAGTGATTTTGACTTATCTTCATAGGCATTCATAAGTGAGTTGAAGTCCCCTCCGACTACTAAAGGTAGATGTATGTAGGCGGACAGCTTTGATGACAGGTCCTGAAAAAACTGTTTTGACGGTGAGTTTGGAGCATAAATATTGGTGAGGACCAATGATTGAGAGCCTACTTTGAGGTGTACCGCTAGGAATCTGCCTGCCTCATCAGTGTTTACCGAGATTATGTCAGGTGCGAGCTTTTTGTGTATCAGAATGAGCACACCTGCTTTATTATTGAGTGAGGGAGAACCTATAACGTGTCCTACCCAAAGTTTCTTCATACGAACAAAGTCAGATTGGCCTAAATGTGTTTCTTGGAGTAGTGCTACATCTGCTCTAAGTCGGCGGAGATGGCGGAGAATAGCCATTCGTTTATGAGGTGATCTTAAGCCCTTGACATTCCAAGAATAAATACAAATCATTAGGTCACATGATATGAGGTGAATACAGAGGTAGTGGACTTACAGTTTTGTAGGGTGGAGCCAGCTATCCGCCCATTACCGCCCAATCTCTGATGAAGTATGGTCGACTCCCAAGGAAGGGGTGATTCTCCAGAAAAATGTAAGGAAGGAGAGCAGAAGAAGGGAGAAAGAGAGTGGAACATGGTGGCCCAACCGGGGCCTATCAGAAGAGCAAAACAAACAAAAAACCATAACAGTGTATTGGACTTCACATAAATCTGCATGCTGTCCCTGTACTGCGACCAACGTGTCCGGGAAATAGCAGAGTAGTGATCTGCAGCAGTGACTCATTGGAGTTGTTGAGAGGGCAGGGGAGCATGACCCCCTTGCCTAAATGGCATCGCCAAAGGGAGAAGAGGCTCAACAAATCGAATGACCAGAGCGGAACTGTGGTCGAGGCAAGGCACAGAAAAGGGATGACACAGTCAGTATATGTATATGCTATCAAGCAAAATGAGAGGAAAGTACCACAGGACCAACTAAATTATTGCTTTCTAACAACTGGTATAGCTATCTGTGGACTGAAGATGATAGCTAAAGGCACAAGAAATTTAAATTCAGTTAAACAAGGCAGGTGGTCCAAGTCGTGGGGTAAACCGTATAGCACCTGAGAGAGTGCGCCAGCTCAGGATTGGCGAGATTTAGAGGGAGCAAAGTTAGTACGTGGGCGTTTCGGTGGATCTTTGCGAGGGCTTCGCTGATCTCTAGGGCCCGAGTTGCGAGGGTGAGGAGACGGCACACCATCCGTAGCCATCAAAGAATCTTGTAAATATTGAGCGGCTTCTTCAGGGTGGACGAAAGACTTTGTATCGCCAGAAGGTGTAGTAAAGCGGAGAGTAGCCGGATAAGCCAGGGTGAATTTGTAGCCCCTTTGGTGGAGCGTGGCACATATTTCCTGAAAGGCCTTACGTTTGCGGGATACTTCTTGCGAGTAATCGGCAAATAGGAGTAATTTGTGACCGTCTACTTGTAGGGATCGAGAATTGCGGAAAGAAGTAAGAATAGCCACTCGATCAGCGTAGTTGAGATACTTGACTATCACCGATCGCGGTGTACGGCGATCATTCGAAGGCGGCCCCAGGCGATGAGCTCTCTCGACCTGACACAAAGTGGTTAGACCTAGAGCTGAGGGTATACGTGTGGAGCATAATTCTGGAAGCACCCCGGTGGAAAACGATTCTGGAAGGCCCACTATGCGCAGATTATTTCTGCGTGAGCGATTTTCTAAATCATCCAGCTTGTCTAGGATGGATTGGTGCGTACGATTGGTTTGAAGTGCACCTGAGCGCAGCGAGTGAACATCGTCCTCCAAATCTGACAGACGCTGTTCCACTTCAGTTAAACGTTTACTATGATCACCTATGTCTTTTCTGATCTGTTCAATGCCTGTGGCTACTGCATGATCCACGGCTTGTGTGATTGTGGGCAGTAGAATGGCAGCAACTGCTTGTGCAATCTGGTCATATATTTCTGTGGGACTACAGGTGCCAGGAGTAGAGGTCAGGGCTGGTATAGTATTATCACTGTGTGCAGGGAGGGTGTGTACGTCTGCACCAGCGTGTGTAACAGCCTCTGTGCCTGTGTCCATTGAGATATTATGGGCGGCGGCCATCTTGGCTGCAGGAGGGGGAGAGCCGCATCCCTCTCCCCTCGTGGTGGGACCTGAGCTCTGCGGATTCAGCAGGAGGAATCGCTCCATGCCGAAGGGACCGAGGATCGTGCGGGGGGGCCAGTGGGGAGCTCCTGAAGCAGCTGACAGGAGTCCCCTGCGCAGAATGCCGGCTTTATATGCGGGGATCCCGGGAGCCGCGGGTCTCACCTCCTCACAGCATCAGCGCTGGAACCGGAAGTCCTGGTGCATCTTCATGGCAACATACACTGTGTTGTGGCTCTGCCTCTGCAACCCGATAGAACTGGTTAACTATACGTTTTCAGCTAGGATACAGCATAGCATTCTCTTTCACTTTCACCTCAAGGGTGGGAATCTGTATGCTGCCATGAAGATGCACCAGGAAAGGAAAATTACAGAAAGGCGAGTATACATATTTCAGGTTTCCTGGTGCATCATGGCAGCATACACTGGGAAATAACCCAACAGTTGGGTGGGTGCAAGAAAAAAAACTCAGATTTTTTAACCGGAACTGTCCTGGAAACAAGTGGATAATGGATCTATCAAACTCTCAATACAATAGTGTGAAATTAACATTTTCATAGATGACCATGTTGTCGCCCTACAGATCGTTTCCTGAGAGACTCCGCAATACGGTGCCCAGGAGGTTGCCACTGCCCTCATGGAATGTGCCCTCCAGAGTTGGATGCTGCAGGATTGAGTAGGCCTTCAAGGATTTTAATCAACTAAGAGGATATGGTGCGCGAGGATGCCAATTTCCCCCTTTTAGCCCTGTGGGGGATTACTAGAAGGTTATCCACTTTTCTGAATGGTTCAGTGACTGTCAGGTATGCCTTTATGTTTAATCCAACATCTAGTAGATGTGGTGTGTCTTGATCATTGAGAAAGGATGGCAGAGTGATCTGCTGATTGAAGTGGAAGGCGGTAACAACCTTTGGAATAAATCGTTCTGAAGGATTACTCTGTCTGGATAGAATATAAGGTAAGGCTCTTTAGTAACAAGAACTTACATTTCAGAAAACACACCTTTAATGTTAAGTCCCATACTGAGGTTGACTGTGGTGGATGAAAAGGAGAATGTAATAATGTTTTCAGGCCTACTGACAGATCCCAAGCAGAGAATATTGGTTTTCTGGGTGGCCTAATTTTTAGACATGCTCTTATGAATTAGATGACCAGGGGATTCACAGCCCATTTAATTCCTGTAATGGCTGATAGGGCTGACACCTGGACGTTTAACGTACATGAATTCAGGCCCTTGTTTAGCCCCATTTGTAAGAATTTCAGAGCTAGGGACACTTCTGGGGACATCGGATTCCAGGACTGCCACTGGGCAACAGAGGAAGCTCTGCCATATTTTTTTATACATGCTGTTTGTGGAGCTTTTTCTGGCCTGAAGAAGGGTAGCTGCCACCTAGTTAGAGCAACAGGACTCTATGAATCTTTGCCTCTCAGTTTCCAGACATCAGGTACAGCCTCTCCAAAGCTGGATGCAGAAACTAATCAAAAATATACGGTATCCCCTCCACTAATATAGTACAAAATCCATAAACGCATATAAAAACTTTCACCCCAAAAAGTGTAATAATCTGTGGAGAGTGATATGCTGACTAAGAAAATCAAAATCAAAAAATAGTGCAAATAATATAGATATCAGAATAGTGCAAAAATTATCCAAAAAATACAATATGAATAAATAAAATAATGTCCTTCAAAAATTATATACTCAAAAAATTATAATAATCACTCCAATTAAAGTCACTCAATATAATTCAAGGGAAAAAATCTTCTTGTTGAAAAACTTCCAAAGTGACTCCTGAGACCAATAAGAACCTAAAAAAAAAAGAAAATTCACATAGTGCATTATCCTTAACAACTCGAATATAATCCACTAAATAAACCAATGTGATCCACACTCAAAAAACACACGTGATCACTGATAGTGCAAAAGTGAATGACTGTGGACTTGGGGCTGGAAGGACAGGCTGGAGTCTAGGATGACACCTAGTACTCTGGCTTGAGGGGAGGGACTGATGGTGGTGTTGTTGGTCTTGATGGAGAAGTCGGGGGGGCACGCGGGCTGGGGGGGAAAACTAGGAGCTCAGTTTTGGACAGATTTAGTTTGAGGAAGTGGAGTGACATCCAGTCCGATATGTCACTCAGTAGGCTTGTGATACGAGCAGAGACTGAAGGGGTGAAGTGAGGGGTAGAGAAATAGATTTGCATGTTGTCGGCATAGAGATGGTAGTTGAAGCCGTGAAAGTGAAACAATTGGCCAAGGGAGGAGGTGTAGATGGAGAAGAGAAGGGGCCCGAGGACAGAACCTTGAAGGACCCCAACAGAGAGGGGGAGTGGAGAGGAGGTGGCAGCGTTATAGGTAACACTGAAGGAACGCTGTGATAGATAGGAAGAGAGCCAGGAGAAAGCGGGACATGGGGCCAGGATGCCAGTAGATCACTTCAATCCTCAGGGAGGTTGGAGAGAATAGCCAGATGCAGTGGGTCTCGAAAGAAGAGAAGGATAGATTGGGAGGGTTAGGGAGGACTTGAAAGGTGCTTAGAGGTGAAAGAAGTAGACCAACCCCGCCTCCTTTCCGACCGCAGGGCCTGGGTGAGTGGGTCAAGATGACGCCTCCATAGGAGAGTGCTGCGGGGGAGGCAGTTTCAGCTGCTGGGAGTCAGGTTTCGGTGAGGGCAAGAAGGTTAAGAGAGCGGGAAACAAAGAGGTCGTGGATAGAGGTGAGTTTATTGCAGACCGAACAGGCGTTCCAGAGTGCACAGGAGAACGGGAGGGTGGTTTTGGGGAGCAAGGGGACAGATATAAGATTGAGGGGATTGCGGTGATTCCCGAGGGAAAGAGGATGTCTTATGTGTGGGCGAAGTAGAGGAGGACCAGGGTTCAGGGAGATATCCCCTGAGGTAAAGAGGAGAAGAAGGGTGAGGAAGGTGGCATGTGAGCGGGATGTATACGGGCGCGCATGCCTTCCGGTTCTGGCGTTAGGGTCAGCAGGAGAGTGGAGTATTAGCAAGAGGTGGTGAGAGCAGTAGTGAGGAGATGGGAGCAGTAAGGGAGAGATGTACAGGTTTTTGGGTGGAGCAGAGGGACGAAGAAGTGAGGTTCTGGTAACACAAGAAAGGACTATGAGGAGGAGGAGGAGTAGAGAAGGCATTTAAGGGTGCAGGGAGTGGGGATCGGGTATGGAGAGATGGTTTCCAGGGGTGCTTGATTGGAGATTGTCTAGCTGCAGTAGAGTTTCTTGTTGTAGTATCTTTCTGCAGCTATTTACTAATGCTAGCAGCATTTAGAGAGTAAAGTTCCACTTTAATGAACTTCCCTTATTTGTGCCCTTTTGGTCTGTTAAATATACCAAATAAAGCATTTGTTATATCTGTTCAATAAGTGCAAAAAAATACTTGTTGATCAAGTTAGAAAGTCAGAGCTGTCCTATGCAAACATGCTATGCTAACTCATGGAGTCCTCATAGTTCTTATATTACACAACAATTAGTCCCTATGTTGTTGAGATTGTGAGAGGGGAAGGGATTAGGTAGTTGGCTGATTCAACTCCAGAGAGCGGAGAATGTTTGCCGCTGTCTAATACAAGAGGTCCTGCCACACTACTGGAACATTTTCCATAGTGGACCACTTTGTTAGTGAGTATAAAAGTGTGATAGCCTGCCAGCTTGTGCTCCTTGATGCTAATTCTGCCCCGACGGACTAATACGATCCTGGTCTTTCCATCCTCTTCCCCTCCTCAGTCTTGTATCACACAGCGCCACTTTTCATCTGAACATTTCGAAGTTTTGAGTTGACTTCACCTTGGTGCCTCCTAAAGTGTTCTCCATCCTCTGTGAAAACAGGACTCCACTAGCTCCACTAGTCAATATTTTTCACATTATGAGTAGTAGTGATGGGCTTTATGTTCGAGTCAAACATAAGTTCGACTCAAACATTGGCCGTTTGTGTGTTCGCTGAAAACACAAATGGTAAGGGAGGTTGGCAGGTTGGTCGCCCGCTTCGCCTCACAATGCACTGTTCCCTGACAGTGCATTGTGATTGGCCAAAGCAATGTATCTGACCACAAGTCAGCCAATCACAGCGCATGATGACATCACAAGGGGGTGGGTTAGCCCCGCCTCCTTGTGACGTCATCACAGTATTTAAGAACTGCCATTGCGGCACAGCTGTCAGACAGCCGGGAGCCAGCGTCGAGAGAGCAGCTGTTTTTTTTTTTTTTTTGGGTCGGCGGCGGGCATCGTGATTGACATTGGATCTATTTCGGGGAACATTTTTTAAAATTTTTGTTTTTATTAACCTCCCTGGAGGTATTCCCGAGTGTAGCTCGGGGTAAAGTTTCAGCACCACAAGCGGTAGGGGTTAGCTACACTTGGGAATATCCTGCAGCGTTGCTCCGGGATACCTTCTGCACTTACCTTGTCCTGCGCTCCCGCGATGTCCCCCCTGCAGCGTCCCCGGCCATGTCCTCCGGCCGATGCCGGCATCTGTCTTCCGAGTTCCGTTCCCTGTGACGTCAGGACGTACGGGGATGGAACTGGCAGGAAATTTAAAAATGTCAAAAAGTGACATTCACTAAATACACTAAAATCACATAGTATAACATTACTGATTCAAAGCATTTCACATACATTTCGTCCCTAGTGCTTTGTCCTGTGCCCTGCCTGCATTTTTACTGTTCTTTCTGCCTGGAAACTGAGAAATGTCCATGGCATCCAAAAAGCGTCCCTTTAGGTCAAAAGAAGTTTTAGACCAGCTAGAAAACAGCGATAGTAAATTAGAACTACTTGCAGAATTGAGTGATAATGATTCGCAGAGAATCAGACACTGAAAACGATTTTGCGACTTTGCTCAGTGATGTGCGAACTTGGCGCTATATTTCAAATTTCAGTGTTTTTTGTTTGATTATACTGTTGAATTAAATTTATTATTATTATATTATTATTTTTATGATTATTAAATTATAATTTATGATTTTGTGTTTCAAATTTTATCATAGCAGGGATATTTACTAGACTCTTGTTGGGACAGATTTCAGTGAGTTATTCCTTAAAATTACAGGCCTACAATAAAAAAATTACATATTTCCATGCAAAAAAAGTACCGCTTTGTGCACAGATATACTGACATATTCAGAACGCTAGCGAGGTTAAAGGACTTGTCAAAGCCTGTCTCTTGTCATTTTTACACTACACATTTTTTTCTGAATGTGTAAGCGGTACCATGTAACCCATACTCATTCGCATGGGGGGGGGGCGAAACCTGGGGGTCCCCTTGTTAAAAGGGGCTTCCAGATTCCCATAAGACCCCCACCCACAGACCCCCACAACCACCAGCCAGGGTTGTGGGGAAGAAACCCTTGTCCCCATCAACATGGGGACAAAGTGCTTTGGGGTGGAGCCCCCCTGCCCTTGCCCATGTTGAGGGCAAGTAGCCTGGTATGGTTCAGGAGGGGGGGGTGCTTGCTCATCCCCCCTTTCCTGACCTGTCCAGCTGCATGCTCAGATAAGGGTCTGGTATGGATTTTGGGGGGACCCTCACGCCATTTTTTAAAAAATTATGGTGTGGGGGTTTCCCTCAAAATCCATACTAGACCCTTCATTTCTTTGTAAGTGGGCAAACTTACAAAATGTGCAGGGGATAAAATAATTATTTTCCCCACTGTAGATTGGGTAAAGCCAGGGAGATGAATATCACGAAATAGGGCATCTGCCAGGTCCTTCCGAAAAGGTTGTGAGGGCTGGTACAATGCGGACAAAACTGAACTGAAAGTGTCCACAATTTTGGAAGGATTGGCTGTGATGATTCCATTAGATAAGCATAACCTGATCGTTTTAGTGTCCCTGGTGTGGGCTTTGAGAAGATTTGCCAGCATCGGGTCTGGCTTGTTGGCGCAAGCATACTATTTACACCCAGATCATCTGAGCTGTTTTCCCACCTTGTTATCAAGAAGGTTCAGTTCCACTCTGGTCGCTTCCAGCTGTTTGCGTAAAGGGGCAGAGCAGGATGCCTTAAACTGAGCTTCTAACTGTGCAAGACTGGAGGATGCTATATGGGAGTCCCTCTCCTTCTTCTTTCAGGAGGTGAGTTGTAAAAGTTTCCCTCCAAACTATAGCTTTGTGAGCTTTCCACAAAATTGTTGGGTATGAAGCTTATTTAGTGTTGCCAGTGAAATAAGTGAAGATGGAGTCCCGGATAGTTACAGCTGTTTCGTCAAAAGATAGTAGGGAGTCATTAAGGCACCAAGATCTCGACTTTAAAGTCGGGATTACCCCAGAATCTGTAGCGGCACCTGGCCCAGCCTCTCAGCGAGTCACTGAGAGCCTGAGTCAGCAGCTCCCTCCCATTCCACAGTCCAGCACAGTGAGTGTGTGTGTGTGGGGGGCACAGCAGACAGTGGTGACTGACAGCCACCGCTCTCTGCTCAAAGCGGCAGTGAGAACTCGGCAATCAGTGGTCATGTAATCACTGAGTTCTCACACTTAGAGCCAGCGGAGGACAGATGCAGCATCAGACCAATGCTACATCTACTTATGTAAGTATAATTGAGGAAAGAAAACAAAACAAACAAACTTCTCTTTTAACTCTAAACTGATGACCTACAGGGTCTTTTAAAGTGTCACCTTTGGAAAATACAGGGTACTGAAGTTTGGCTCTGCTTCACAGGGGCATTCAATTTTAACTTTGACAAGTTGGGTATTGATTTACTTGGCACAATATCTTCTTTTATATTTTACCTAGAAAATCAGCAATATATTGCATTTATGAGCCTTAAAATTAACATTAATGTATTTTTTACTAAAGTGTTTCATAAATTGTTGTGCTAATATCACGACATAAAAAACTGAACTACTACAATTTTTTTTCTCTAGGGTGCTTGCTTTCAGAAAATATGTTTTAAGGGTTTTACATATTCTTCAGGTCTATTGACGTCCTCCCAGAACATCGCCCCTTGCGATACGCATCGGGCACGATCTCTGATCACAGTTTGAGGTAAAGGGCCAATCCCATCAGCCCTTTACCATGTCCAATCACAGCTGATCACATTGCAAACTGGATTTGCTGGTTATCAGCGCATGAGGAGTGGAGAGCGGGTAAGTGGCAATCCACACAGGGACATCTACATTGATTATCAGTGCGCCCTTTCAGTACCTATTAGGGATGTCTCTCAGTGCCCATCTATGCTGGCTATTAGTGCCACCTTTGCCCATCAGTGAAGAAGAAAAATTACTTATTTACCAAATTTTATAACAGAAATTAAGAAAAAATGTTTTTAAAAATGTTTTTTTTTTGTTTGTTTAGCAAAAAATAAAAAAAACCCAGTGGTGATTAAATACCACATAAAAAAAGCTCTATTTGTGAGAAGAAAATGATAAAAAAAATTGGTTTGGGAACAGTGTTGCATGACTGTGTAATTGTGATTCAAAGTGCGACAATGCTAAAAAGCTTAAAATTGGCCTGGGTAGGAAGGGGGTAAAAGTGCCCAGTAGGCAAGTGGTTAAAGAGGAACTTCACTCTCTCAATCAACATTGACTACTTTGAATATTAAGGCCCCTCTCACACGAGCGGATCCGCCTGTCTGTTTTTCAGGTGGACCTGATCAGTCCATCCATAGACTTGTATGGACAGGTGGGTGTCAGCGAACAAGAGTTCGCTGACACCCGCAGGCATCTGATATGGTATGCCAAAAACAGATGGCTGGGGATCCCATCCTTCCAGAGGATCGAATGACAATTGGGTGGAAATGGACAGGTGGTCTATTTCCATCCGACTGTCCCATTGAAATCAGCAGGCACTTCGTGTCCACTTTGCAGTAGCAGAGTGGACAGTGCCCTGTCATCCGCCTGCTCAGCGGGGATTAGCGGAAAGATCCCTCGCTGAGCATGCGGATCATGCTTATGGGTCCGCCCCGTGTGAATGGGGCCTTATGCTGCTAGCATTGGTGAATGAAAAGTGTATATTTACTTGTTTTAAACTGTTTTTTTTTTACATTTCTTCAGTTACTTTCTGGTTTCAATGCTTAGGCAAATGATGTCATACATCCCAGGAGTCTTCAGGAGGGCTTTTCTCAGCTAAGCTCACCCTCCTAACTGAAAAAGAGACATGAACAATGTTTACCAAAGCGGTTACAAGAAAAGGACGATGCGGTAAACCATTGCACAGTAGGTGTGTGAAACAATACAATTTTATTATAATTCAAAATATAAATGCATGAAATTGGCAATCAGTACATGTAAAGAAAAGATCAAACACCAATATCCATCACCTCACCCCAGACAACATTGTCTGTATCACCATTAAAATATATACATGACATAATGGTTTGGCCTTTTGTATACAAGAATATTTAGAACGGCAGCGACAACCACCAGTCATCTGTTGGGCTATTTCTAAACACCCTCTGGGCTCGCAACAACGGGATATTCTAGCATGGACTATTATCTTAACAAAACTTGTCCATTACTGGCTTTGCTAATCCAATGATTCCTAGATGGAAATATGCGAGACATAAAGTCCAAGTGGTACTGCTGGGGTACTAATAAGAAAACAATCCGAATTGGGATATGTTGGTATATCTAGTCCCACAGCATAAGTTGCTGGACAAAATGCAAATTGGTAGTATGCAAAGCAGGCAACCATTGGCATAGGCATGGATAGTTAGGTAAATCGCAACAAGATAGTAACAGCAGGAGTTCATGAATGCAGAAGGAATAGCTGAGCATAGGCAGTAGGGCATGAGTTCATAGTAGCGAGGCTGTCAGAGCCTGGGTCCGAACCTGGGCCTTCTGCGGTGAGTGGCAATGTTTCTTCTTGCTGAGCCACCTGGAATACTGAACAGCTCCCTTGACAATTATTTGAATGATCCTACCTTGACCTTGTTTATCATGAACCTTGAACCCCTTGCTCCTCCCATGAACTTCCTGATATAAGCCATGTCTCTGCACTTCCTGTCTGCCAGATTATTGTGCTCTCCAGTCAGTATTGTGCTCCTTATCATCTCTGCTGTTAATCGTATTTTGCTATCACTCGTTATTGACCCTTGGCTTGTTCTCGACTATGCTTCTGCCTGATCCCAACCTGCGACTGCTCCTGACCGACCTTGGCTTGTTTACTGACCACGCTTCCGTTTGATCCTTACCTGCTTATACGATACTAGACCTCCGCTTGCTCACCTCCTGGTGGGGTGATCCTGAGGACCGCGACCTGGTGCTAACACACAGCCAAATCCATCTCCACCATTAGGAGCTCTGGTGAACACCGGTTGGTACTTAGACTCCGCACCTCGGATGATCCCACTCCTCTGCCACGGTGACCTGCCTGTGTACCTATCCTGCTGGTTTCAGGTAAGCTTTTCCACTGCTATAGCAACTGACCTTTGAGCCTGACCCCTGATCGTGACAGAAGCAGTCAAGCCAAGATAAAGAGCTGTGAATGCTGACAGAGCTTTGCCACTTACCATCAAGCTAGAACCAAAATGCAATTCTCTCACCCTTTCTGCTGGTGACGTTCCATCCTTTGTGGAAATGCCATATTGTGCAAGTTGTCTGAGAGAGTTCGTCAGTAGCCTTACCATCCAGGGAGTGTAACTGTAATGTTACGCCACTGTGCCGCTAAGCATGTTACCACCACGTTGTAGTGATCCCATGTCTGTTGCTTCTCCTGTCCATAGTATGAGCTGCCTCAATGGATCATGGCCATCCGTGACATCACTGACGTGTGATGTCAACGCGTTTTGCCGATGGGCATATCTCAATCAGCTTCGCCAGCACCAATAGGTGACTTAGTATCTCATTCTTTTATAGCGGTAAACACCGCCCCTTTGTGCAAATATCAACTTCTCAAACAAATCTATTGACTATACTACAATGTAACTGGAAATTACTATTCACAATGCATATAGGTTAAATCGTTACAAATTTTAGATTCTTAGTTGTTATAACTACTGGGTCCACCAAAATATTGCTTCCTAAAAACAGGTGATTTAACTTTCCAAAAAGACTTGGAGATCTAATTCAACGTTTAACCCTTTAGGGTTCAATATATTGAGCCTAAAAATGCATTGTTTTTCACGTTTTAACAAGCCTCTGTCAAAGCCCCCCCCCCTTTTTATTGGGAAGTTAAGGGCATACAGTATAATCCTTTTTACTTTTATGCCATCCAGTTAACTGTTATGGAATTTCAAAAAATGCTGAGCTAAATTGCTATCTGGTTCTTTTGATTTTATATCTCTGAAATGTTCACCTAAATGTGTTTTTAATTGCCTTTTTGTCTTCCCCACATAGATCTTATTACATGGACAGGTCAGCATGTATAACACTCTGGCTGTAAAGCAATTAATAAGGCTATGGATTTTATAATGTGTGCGATTACTGGAATCTGAAAAAGTATATATTCGATCTACATATTTGACATTTACCACAACTAAACATTCCTTTTGAATGAGAAGTTAGCCAGGTTGTTTTTTCCATTGAGCTATAGTCAGAATGAATCAAAAGGTCACCAAGATTTGGTGCTCTTTTGGCAACCATTTGTGGGTACTCACCCACAATCTTTCTCAATTTTGGGCATTCTGTAAGTACCCTCCAGTGCTTTTCCAATAATACTTTTTTTTACATCTTTCCACTGAGCTCCATATTTAGTGATCATCCTGACTGGTTGAGGTTTCTTACCTTTATTAGTTTCCCCAACACTTCTTTTGGGGGCTAATAGCATGTCCCTTTCTGTTTCATAAGCTCTTGCTTTCTTGCCTTCCTTATTTGAGAATGTGAGTAGCCTTGTTCTCTAAACCTCCTATAAAGATCACGTGCCTCTCTTTTAAATTCATTAATATAGGAAATATTCCTATGAGACTGCAAAAATTGTCCAATTGGAATGCTATTAATTAACGAACAAGGGTGATGACTTTTTGCTTGTAACAACGTATTTACTGCCGTGGGTTTACGGAAAGTCTTAGTGCTCAATTTGCCATTGTCAAGTTTAATACTGAGATCTAGGAATTAAATCTTTTTCCTGTCATATTTGAAGGTAAGTTTGATGTTCATGAAGTTGTTATTCAATTCCTCAACAAATTGATTTAAATCCTCAATACTTCCTTGCCAATGAAAACATCATCAAGGAACCTCAGCCATACTTTCACATGGTCGAGAAACAGTGACAATTTGTATACCATCTGCTCCTCCCAGTATCCTAAATGAAGGCATGCGTATGACGGGGCCCATGGTGCCCCCATAGAAGTGCATCTAATGTGTTCATAAAAGCCATTATTCAACTGGAAGAAGTTATTATTAAGAGCAAATTCCAGAAGTTCAATAATAAATTCGTTCTGCCCACCCATATTGGGGTAATTTTCTCCAAGACGTAACAGATGGCTTTATGTCCACATTCATGGGGAATTGATGTATAGTGAGACTGGACGTCCACTCCCACCAAAATTGAGTCCTCATTAATCTCTACTTCTGAAATCTTAGCCAGTACATCTTTAGTATCCCTAACATACGATCTCAGATCTGGAACCATTTCATTAAGGAGTAAATCTATATATTTTCCTGTTCTCTTGAGAGGTCCATTGATAGCTGATACTATTCATCGGCCCGATGAATTTTTGGGGTTTTTATGAATCTTAGGGATTATGTAGAAGGTTGGGTAGTTGAACTCTTCAACTTTAAGGAATTCAAATTCTTTTTTTGTAAGTAAATCAGCCTCTTCTGCCAAGACTAACATATAATTCAGTGTTTTTACCAATATGGGGAATGAACTTTCAGATATTTTATGGTATGTATTTATATCCCCTAATTGACGTTTAACTTCCTTAACATAATTCTCTTCTTTCAGGAGTACCACGTTTCATCCTTTATCACTCCTTTTGATTAGAATATCTCTTGCCTCCCTTAATTCTTCAAGAGCTTTTC
Source organism: Staurois parvus (assembly GCF_062004578.1). Taxonomy (NCBI): domain Eukaryota; kingdom Metazoa; phylum Chordata; class Amphibia; order Anura; family Ranidae; genus Staurois; species Staurois parvus. Next base: position 428,763 of record NW_028318559.1, read on the forward strand.
TCTCACATTTGGAAAGATTATCTCCAGGAGGCATTTTCCAATCAAGGTATTTTAAATCAGTTGATGCTACATCCAGAAACATGCTAATCCATCTGTTACTTCTAATCTTTAGCATTCTTATTGATTTTATTTTTAAATCTGCCTTCTTTACCAATTGTGTAGGATGTTTCTCATCATCTTCTTCATGCATTTTACCTTCCTCCATCAGAGACATCAACATTTCAAGAGCTTCTTTATCTTGTATGGATGTTTCATCCCCAGTCATAAGATTATCTTCTGTTTTATCATGAATTAATCTAAGGAAAACTTTCCTCAAAAATAAATTAACGTCTTTAAATACCTCAAATTCATCCATACCGATGATAGGGGAAAAATACATCCCTGAAAGATTAATGACCTTCTGATCCCTAGAGATATCGATACCTATTTCCTCTAACTTCTTGTTCTGCCTTTTCCTTCCTGTACTGACTTTCCTTTCATACTGTCTTCTTTTCTTTTTTGTATTCCACTCCCCATTTGGGTTTGTCTCCTTCATTCTGCTCTAAAAAAGAGACTGTTTTATTTTTATTCTCTGAATCACTTTCACTGGATGGACCTTCAGTTGCAGATCTAGAAAGTGAATAGGAAAACCCTCTTCAGGAACGACTCCTGTTCCTACATATGGTTAAATCAAAGGTTTACCCTGATTCCCAGTCCTTAAGATCACGTCAAAACTTGGCTTGCTTGGTCACCTTTAAATTCTTCTGCACTTTCTCCACTTTTTTTTAGAATTTCATTGTGTTTTTCAAAACTTTCAGTACTTTTAAAAGGATCAAGACCCTTCACACTTTCCTCTATTGCTGTATTAAGTTCTTGTAATTGCAATTTTTCTTCTACTATCAATTTCATACCATTAATTCCTTGTTCAATACATAAAGCTTTTCATTTCAATAAAAATATTTCATTATGTAAGAGTTCAGCTGGTACCACTTTACTTCTCAGCCCACGAGGAATGATATTTTGCTTGATTTATGCCTCCAAGAGGCATACATCCCATTTACGATTAAGGTGCTTAATTACCAATTTTTTTTATGTTGTTTAAAATGAGTTTTAATCTCTTCATCCTCGGTGGTTGAGTTTGAAGTCTCTGTAAGGAATGCCTTATGTATCTCCTGTTCTATGTCTTCACCTGGTATAAAAGCCATATGGACCCTTTAGAATACGTAGATGCACGTTGAGAAAGAAAAGAGAAGGGCAACTAAATTGATAAGAGGCATGGAGGAGATAAGCTATGAGGAAAGATTAGAGGAACTAAATTTATTCTCTCTTCAGAAGAGGAGATTAAGGGGGGATATGATCAACATGTATAAATACATCAGTGGTTCATATAGTGAACTCGGTGTAGAGCTATTCACCTTGAGGTCATCACAGAGGACAAGGGGGCACTCTTTACGCCTGGAGGAAAAGAAATGTAATCTCCAAACATGGAAAGGTTTCTTCACAGTGAGAGCTGTGAAAATGTGGAATAGACTCCCTCAAGAGTTGGTTCTGGCCAGCTCAGTGGATTGCTTCTAAAAAGGCCTGGATTGTTTCTTAGATACACAGAATATAACTGGATACTAACATTTATAGGTAAAATTGATCCAGGGAATATCCGATTGTCTCTCGGAGAGTCAAGAAGGAATTTTTTTCCCAGCAGGAGCAAATTGGATCATGCTTTGCTGGGTTTTTTTTTGCCTTCTTCTGGATTAACTGTGGGTATAGGATTATAACTTTTTTGTTTCTATGGTTCAACTGGATGAACTTTTGTCTTTTTTCAGCCAGACTAACTATGTTATATAAGTCTATGGTGAGCATGACAGATATGGTAATATTAAAAACAAATTAACCTCCCACGGAAGGGTCCATTAGAACCCAAACTACTTAACTAAATTAATAAAAAATGAGAAGAGAGATTATGAATAAGCTAAAGCACGCGCACATCACTCCCATACTTAAGAAACCCTCCCTGGACCCCTCCGACCTGAACAACCTAAGACCCATCTCCCTACTGCCATTTACCTCTAAACTCCTAGAACGCTTAGTCTACAATCACCTAAGCTCCCAGCTCACCGACAACAACCTTCTCGACCCTTTACAGTCCGGCTTCTGCCCCCTACACTCCACCGAAACTGCCCTACTCAAACTCACCAATGACCTACTAACTGCCAAAACCAATGGACACTATACTATACTCCTACTACTTGACCTCTCTGCGGCTTTTGACATGGTTGACCACCCCCTCCTCCTCAAAAAACTGCCCTCCCTTGGCCTCAGAGACTCCGCTCTCTCCTGGTTCTCCTCCTATCTATCGCAGCGCTCCTTCAGTGTTACCTATAACGCTGCCACCTCCCCTTCACTCCCTCTCTCTGTCGGGGTTCCTCAAGGCTCTGTCCTTGGACCCCTCCTCTTCTCCATCTACACCTCCTCCCTTGGTCAATTGATAAACTCACACGGCTTCAACTACCATCTCTATGCCGACGTCACACAAATCTATCTCTCTACCCCTCACCTCACCCCTCAGTCTCCGATCGCATCACCAGCCTACTAAGTGACATATCAGACTGGATGTCACTCCACTTCCTCAAACTCAACCTTTCCAAAACTGAGCTTCTAGTATTCCCCCCAGCCCGTGCCCCCCCCCCAACTTCTCCATCAAGACCAACAACACTACCATCAGTCCCACCCCTCACGCCAGGGTACTAGGCATAATCCTAGACTCCAACCTGTCCTTTCAGCCCCAGGTCCAATCACTGACAAACACATGTAGACTTCACCTCCGCAACATCTCCAAGATACGACCGTTTCTAACCTCTGAAACCACTAAGCAACTCATCCACTCCCTTATTATACCACGCCTTGACTACTGTAACTCCCTCCTCACTGGCCTACCTCATCGCAGGCTATCCCCACTCCAGTCCATCATTAATGCTGCTGCCAGACTCATTCACCTTACTAACTGCTCTGTATCTGCCACCCCTCTCTGTCAATCCCTCCATTGGCTTCCAATTGCGCAGCGGATAAAATTCAAAACACTAACACTGACGTACAAAGCCGTTCATAACACTGCCCCTAACTACATCACCGACCTTGTCTCTAAATACCACCTAAACAGTACTCTCCGCTCCTCGCAAAACCTCCTACTCTCTAGCTCCCTTGACTCCTCCTCCCATGCTCATCTCCAGGATTTCTCATGGGCTTCACCCATCCTCTGGAACTCCCTACCTCAAGCTATCACCTACCCTGCTCACTTTTAGGCGCACTCTGAAAACTCATCTCTTCAGGGAAGCCTACCCTGACCCCGGCTAACTACTGGAATCCCCTAGTCCCCCAACCACTCCATCCCCCACAGCTAATTACCTCTTGTACCACTATCCTCTCCCCCTAGATTGTAAGCTCCAAGGAGCAGGGCCCTCTAATCCCTCTTGTATTGAACTGTATTGTTACTGTACTGTCTCCCTCCTTAATGTAAAGCACTGAGCAAACTGTCAGCGCTATATAAGTCCTGTATAATAATAATAGGTATTCACTACACTATGTATGTGCGGTCCAGTAACCAAACAAACCTAATAACTGAAAAAAGAGACATGAACAAGATGTTTACCAAAGCTGTTACACGAAAAGGACCAGGCGGTAAACCATTACACAGTAGGTGTGTGAAACAATACAATTTTATTGATTAAAAATATAAATGCATAAAATTGCCAATTGTCATGGTTTGGCCTTTTGTTTACAAGAATATTTAGCATGGCAGCGACAGCCACCAATCATATGTCAGGCTATTTCTAAACACCCTCTGGGCTAGCAACAATGGGATATTATAGCATGGACTATTATTTTAGCAAAAACAACTTGCACAATACGGAATTTCTACAAAGAACGGAACGTCACCAGCAGAAAGGGTGAGTGAATTGCCTTTTGATTCCAGCTTGTTGGTGAGTGGCAAAGCTGTTAACATTCACAGCTGTTTATCTTGGCTTGACAGCCTCACTACTATGAACTCATGCGCTACTGCCTATGCTCACCTAGTCCTTCTGCGTTCATGAACTCCTGCTGTTACTATCTTGTTGCGATTTACCTACCTATGCCAACGGTTGCCTGATTTGCATACCACCAATTTGCATTTTGTCCAGCGACTTATGCTGTGGGACTTGATATACCACCATATCCCAATTAGGATTTTCTTATTAGTACCCCAGCAGTACCACTTGGACTTTATGTCTCACATATTTCCATCTAGGAATCATTGGATTAGCAAAGCCACTAATGGAAAAGTTTTTGTTAAGATATTAGTCCATGCGAGAATATCCCGTTGTTGCTAGCCCAGAGGGTGTTTAGAAATAGCCCAACAGATAACTGGCGGTTGTTGCTGCCGTGCTAAATATTCTTGTATATTCTTCTGGTGCATATGGGGAGTTGATGGTGCGGGTCTTTGTGTCTGGTGTGTGTTTTGACTGTGTTTGACCATTTTTGATTGTTGATCTGTTATGCTATTGTTTTTTGTTTTGTAATTCTTACTGTTCTCTGTAAAGGGCTCATGGCCTGGCAATAATTTAATTGTTTCTTTTCCCTGTGTACCTTTTGCTCTTTGGTTTTAGTTTTGGGTTCCTGTTATCATTTGTCTCTTTTTCTGTTGTTGTTTGTTTTATAAATGCAAAATAAATAAATACCTTTTAAAAAAAACTTATTTCTTATATACAAAAGGCCAAACCATGGTGTCATGTATATATTTTAATGGTGATACAGACGTTATCAGGGGTGAGGTGATGGATATTGGTGTTTAATCCTTTCTTTACTTGTACTGATTAGCAATTTAATGCATTTATATTTTGAATCATAATAAAATTGTATTGTTTCACACACCTACTAATGGTTTACCGCATGGTCCTTTTCCTGTAACCGCTTTGGTGAACATCTTGTTAATGTCTCTTTTTTTCAGTTATTAGGTTTGGTTACTGCACCACACATACATAGTGTAGCTTATACCTAGCTTATTCATAACCTCTCTTCTCATTAATTTGGTTAAGCACACCCTCCTATCTGCATGCCTGAGTGAAGGGCAGATAGATTCCAGGAAGTTGTATGAATGTAAGTTAGGGACCTTAGATTGTACGCCCCTTGAGGGTTAGGGACTGATGTGAATGTACAATATATATGGAAACCACTGCATAAATTGATGGTGCTATATAAGTACCTGAAATAAACACTCCAAAGACATGCTGGTAGGTTAATTGACTCCTATCTAAATTGGCCCTAATATGTGTATGTATGAATGTAAGTTAGGGACCTTAGATTGTACACCCCTTGAGGGTTAGGGACTGATGTGAATGTACAATATATATGTGTAAAACGCTAAATTGAGGGTGCTATACAAGTACCTGAAATAAAAAAAGAAGTAAATCCTACATGAATCATATGCCCTTACTCAAAATGGCCACTGCCAGGATTGCTAAGGGGTGTTTTTCTAAGTGATTTGTTAGCAAAACAAAGCATGGAGACATAGTTGAGTTTGCTTTGAATATTAAAAATGAATGAAGCGGATTTGGTTTGTGGTGCTCAGATACAGTGTACTTCTGCCTGAAATTTAAAGCGAGAAAACCTGGGAACTGTGCATTCATTCATGGAATTCAATAGAACAGCTATGCATCTCTCCCCTCCTGTCAGGGAGCCTTCACACAAAGACTCTGTTGTCGCTCTCAGGAACAGCTGTTATATAGATAGATAACAACAAGCCTGTGTGCTCTAGGACGCTGCTAACATACACGCCACATTAAAAAAAAGCTAGGTCTGGCTCTCCCACCCGTCCATGTCTCCGTACTCTACCCAGTCAGTCCCCTGGTAATACAAGTCCAATCCCCGCACACATGCAATCTTCTCCAATAAACGACTCAAACAGGAGCATGCGCTGTGAGAAGAACCCGCCCCGTCACACTCAGCCAATCCTATTCCCGGCTGGTGAGCGAAGCGACATCTCGCGAGATGATCTTTTCTGACATTTGATTTAAACTGCAGCTAAAACCAAGCGGGCAGAAGTGTCGGGAGTCTTAGCTGGGAAAGTTATCTGCGATATAAAGGTGTGTAGTTCTGTGAGGGTGATAAGCTGTGATGTGATTCCTGTGCTGTCTACATAGTACGTTTAGCGTTGTTATTGGTTTTTCCCCCTCAGTCAGTGGAGTGTGTGGTGATTGTCAGGGACATGGATCACATTCATTATAGAGACATGTTCTCACTGGCCAGTCAGATAAGCAGCTGTGTGCCCCCCAATGTAAGAACTTGGGGGACCCTGAGATGTTACAACAAAAAGTGGCACCTGCAGTGGTCTGAGATAAAGAATGGGGGACCACTGTGCTGTATATTGGGTGTGGCTTCATGTCCTCTTGTAGTATACACCGCATATCTTCCAGAAACCTTGTATCCGCAAAGTACTCCCTGTTTGCTATGCTGCGAGAGAGTCCACAGACACACAATCCTAACCTGTCATTTTTTAAAAATCTATTGTGGAGCCGCTCACATAATACGAGCCTGTGATGCCCTATGGGGTTCTCTTCGCTTAAAGAAGAACTCTAAGATGGGTAAAAAAAATCACCCATTAGTACACCCCCTACACAAAACACGACACTGTTAATAAAAATGTGAAAATCCTTCCCATTTAGAAGAAAAGTCTAACTGAATTTTCATGACCTCATCGCTGTAATTCAAAGATAACAGCATCTGCTCTGCCAAAGAGGAGGTGTAACAGCAGGGTTAACATCATATCCTCTACTTTCTCTGCAGTAAAAGGAAACTACAGTTCACATCAACCACAGGGAATTGTAGTGAATGTGGGCGAGTACACTAGGCCTGTACATGTTGAATATGTCTGAGACACTCGGTCCACCCGCCACTGCAAGTGGGGCTGAATTCCATCACTGCTTCCTGGAGAAAGAACTACAGAAGGGATGTGCCAAGACCAGTGGCTGGGGGAATAGGAGGCATAGCAGCCTCTGGTCTTACAAACAGGAAACCAAAGAGAATTATTGGTTTGATTTGAAAACGAATAGGCTATTTCAGAGCAACTACTGAGTAAACTAGAAGATGAATGACATATTCAATGAGGGTAGGAAGTCAGCAACAAGAACATGTAAAGAAGTTTTTTGCCTGGAGTTCTGCTTTAAAGGCTAAGTTCACCTTTTAGGCCTCCTTCACACCATATGTGCAGAAAAACTGATGGAAACTGACGCACACACTTTCACTTGCAGAGAAATCCATTTTCATGCACGTATCGATGAGTTTTATACATGTTGCAGATTCCTGTGCCCTTGCAGAATTAATACAGAACAGAAAAACGGACGTCTCTGCAGTATGGTGTGAATGAGGCCTAAAGGTTGTAAAGGCAGAAGAGTTTTTACATTTATGCATCCTCTGCATTAAGGTAAAAAACCTTCTTTGTACAGCCAACCCCCCCCTTATACTTAACCTGAGCCCCATTTCCGTACAGCAGTGTACACAAGAGCAGAGGCTTTCTCTCATCTCATTGGCTCAGAGACAGCAGTGGGAGCCATCTGCTCCCTCGGCTGTCAATCACAGCCAGTAAAGAAGGAGCCGGGGGGCTCAATGGGCACACAGAGCCAGCTCAGGACCAAGTCTGCACGAGTGTCCCCAGAGCAAGCGGCATCCTATAGTGAGGACTCAGCAGGGGGAGCAGCCCAGGGGGACCCAAGAAGAGGAGGATCATGGCTGTTGCACAGAGCAGGTAAGTATAACATGTTTGTTATTTTAAAGAAAAAAAAGTTACGCTTACAATTATTTTAAGCAAAAAATAATATTCATTTATTATTTTGACACAGGAGCCTGATAATAACACTGTTCAACAGGTAAAAAGTTTTGGGCATAAAATTAGCTAATCTTACATAATTTTGGGGTGCTGAAAACGAAAATGACCCTAAAAAATGTTGATTGGTTCTAGTTTCCATGATATATTCACCCATCTAATGACGTAAGCCATTCAAAATTATGATGCAACTTCAGCTGCATATTGCGCAATTGATACTGGTGACCAATAGAAAATTGCATGTATACTGAGATGATGCAATATTAGCCTTTAATTGCATCACTTCACTGCATAAAAGATGCAGTATCTGTAGCTGATTGTAGTTCGTCTTTACATTTCGTTTTATGCTTATATAGGCTACTCAGTAATGCCTCGAACTTGTGTGAATAAAGCAGATAATTTCTGCAATATCTGCGGTGAAATAACTTTTATATCACAAAAAAGGAGGATAACAGGAATGATTAAGAAAGCCTACAACTTGTATTTTGGCTGCAAGATAGGAGACCAGGACAAGAGCTGGGCACCACATATATGCTGCAATTCTTGTGAGATGGCACTGGAGCAATGGTTGAATGGAAAAAAGGCATCTATGCCTTTCACTGTGCCAATGATTTGGAGAGAGCCAACAGATCATGTTAGTAATTGTTACTTTTGTATGGTGCCTCCAATTGTAAAAGGGCTAAATAAGAAGAAAAAGTTATCTGTGCACTATCCAAATATTCCATCGGCAATACGTCCAGTTCCTCATGGAGAGGGGCTACCAATTCCTAAAGCACCAGAATCCTTCGTGGTTGAGTCAAGTGAGGAAGAACCTGAAGCGTGTAGTCACGTGCAGTTGTAAGAGATAGCCCTTTCCTCGAATACAAGAGAAAAGCCAAGAGAAGCAAAACCGACACAAACTGAAGACAAAACTAGTGAGAATCCTAAGTATTAAAATGATTCAACTTAGCTTATAGCTATAATTTTTCTTGGTAATCCTTTGCAATATATTATGCCATTTAGGCTTTGTTATGTAGTCAATATCACTTGCTTTATATTTGTGGAAAGACATCTATCTATATAATTATTGTGCATTATGTAGTCATTACGCCTATAGTAGAAAACGTTCCATTTACAGAAAAACTAGAGCCAATTGACAAATTTCATTGTTATATTTGAACTCAGAATGTGAAATTCATTAAGAAATGGATCCTTTTGTTTCCAAAACTGGCAAAAAATAAAAATTTGTTGAACAGTGTAATTGAACCCACAATCAATGGATTGCAGGTACGTCAGGCTCCTGCACACTCTCCCTCCAACTTTCTGCCCATACTTCTGTACGGGCATTCAGTTAGAAAACTGGAGAAAGTGTGCATATTCTACAAGCATGCTGTTCAGAGCACTCGTAATTCATGAAGAATGACAAGCCATCTGCTGTTGTTTCAGATGGGACTTGTAGTTTATTCATTCACAAATTGCTGTGAATAAATGATGCAGCTGTGCAGGGTTCTGCTCCTACAATGACAACAATTTTAAATCTGACAGTGCCTGTGGAGAGAAGAACCCCCACCTACTGTCACAAGGCAGAGGGGTGAAGGGGTCCTGAAAAATGTTACTCTCCTTTTAATGAAGCAAAGAGAGCTCCATGATTGTAAAAGAGGTGTTTATGTGACTTTGACATTTCACATAACTGGGCTTCCATGGCTTTTTTTTTTTTTTTAAATTGTGCTCTGTCAACATTAGATACCCTTCTAGTTGAAGGAAAAAAAAGTCCAGCCTTGATAGTGGAGGGAGGGGGGGGGGGATTATTTTCTTTTGAAATTTCAGGACAGGCTCCTAGGATCAGTGACACAGAGGATGTGCTGTTTTTTTTTTTTTTTTTTGGCAAACATGGGGTTTTTTTTTTTTTTTGAAGAATTGGTTCACCTCTGCGAATTGACTGCCTATGCCATTAAGGTTAGCCAGTAGATAAAAACAAACTGTGCTGCTATGACAGTCCAGCCATTATTGCTCAACCCCACCATGACAAGAGCTCACTGTGCATGCTCAGTGCACTGTCTGAATCAATGCCCGGGTTTAGAGCTACTGCAACAGATGAGAAACCGTGCATGGATGGTGTTTTGAATCTGAGAGTGAATGCTCTGGCCATGTGAACGTGAGCATCAATGCTGGAATGTCATAGCAGCTTCCTAGCAACAAAGGCAAAACTAGGGGAACTCTGGCTGTTGGAGGATTTTGGGCAGCTATCTGGAGGAGTGAAACTGGCCCACAGCAGAGACATTATTCAGTATTCAGGACAGCACAGTTTGTTGTTGTCTGATGGTTCTTCTTAACTGAATTGGCAGTTTTTTTGTTTTGGATTTTTTTTGTTTTTTTTACAAAGGCCAACTAATCCTTAAGTGTAGAGGCTGTTCACAAAGGTAAAGTTTACTGAGTGTAGTAAATAAGGTGAAGTTCATTCAATCATATCCAGGTTCCCACAGTGTTCAATGGGGACAAAGTCTCCCAAGGCTGTGCATAGCTCCCTCTATTGACTGGACACTAGACAAAACCACAGCTTCACTTGGTGGCTATACACCTGCATGTACTGACCAAGCTCAGTTTAGGCTAGTGTGCTGAAGAAGGATGCATCTCCCTAGCTCTGCTCAATTAAAGTAGAATTAAACTTTGATTTTTTTTATGCCCCCTAAGGAGGTTCATGCCATAATGTGCTAGTATGCTCCATATATTAGCACATTCTGGCAGATGTGCCTGTGAATGCCCTCCAGTACTGCACTGTCAGTGCTGCCACTGGTCCAGGGAGCATCCATTTCCTGGCCTTCTTTCTGGGTTCACTCTGTTGGGCCACCTCAATGGCCAGGCCGTGATGATGTTACACCCATTCATGATCATGGGAGTCACTTCATCATGGCACAGACCAGTGTTGTAAATGTACTCTGAGCTGCACATGGTTGGTCCAGTCTATATTACCGCTGACAGAGAGCGGAGAAGCATTTAGGACAGAAGAGACCACTAGGGTTTTCTCAACAGCTGTTTGTCCAGTGTTATACCGGACCCATAGGGTTTATTTACTAAAGCTGTAGAGTGCAAAATCAGGCTCACTTCTGCCTAGAAACCAATAGGCTTTCAGATTTTACTGTCAAAACTTAAAAAGGAACTCCAGGCTCACCCCCAAAAAATTAAAAGTCAGCAGGTACAAATACTGTAGCTGTTGTCTTTTAATATAAGGACACTTACAGTTGCAAGAAAAAGTATGTGAACCCCTTAGAATTACGTGGAGTTTTGCATGAATTGGGCATAAGATGTGCTCTGAACGTCATCTAAGTGACAACAATAGAAGAACACAGTCTGCTGAACATAATACTACACAAACATTAGATGTTGCCATGGTTTAATTGCACATAACATGTAAACATTCACAGTGCAGGGAGGAAAAAGTATGTGAACCTTTGGACTTAATAACTGGTTGACCCTCCTTTTGGCAGCAATAACCTCAACCAAACGTTTCCTGTAGTTGCAGATCAGACCTGCACAACGACCTGGAGTAATTTTGGACCACTCCTCTTCACAAAACTGTTTCAGTGTAGCAATATTCTTGGGATGTCTGGTGTGAATCGCTCTCTTAAGGTCATGCCACAGCATTTCAATCGGGTTGAGGTCAGGACTCTGACTGGGCCACTCCAGAAGGCGTATTCTGTGCTGTTGCAGCCATTGTTTTGTTGAATTATTTGTATGCTTTGGGTCATTGTCCTGTTGCATCACCCATCCTCTGCGGAGCTTCAGTTGGCGGACAAATGTTCGTACGTTTTCTTGCAAAATGTCTTGATAAACTCTGGAATTCATTTTCCCATCAAAGACAACAATCTGTCCAGGCCCTGAGGCAGCAAAGCAGCCCCAAACCATGATGCTCCCTCCGCCATGTTTTACAGTGGGGATGAGGTTTTGATGTTGTTGTGCTGTGCCTTTTTTTCTCCACACATAGTGTTGTGTGTTCTTCCCAAACAACTCAATCTTGGTTTCATCTGTCCACAGTATATTTTGCCAGTAGTGCTGTGGAACATCCAGGTGCTCTTTTGCAAACTTCAAACGTGCTGCAATATTCTTTTTGGACAGCAATGGCTTCCTCCGTGGTGTCCTCCCATGTACTCCATTCTTGTTTAATGTTTTCCTTATTGTAGATGGGTCAACAAAAATGTTAGCATGTGCCAGAGATTTCTGTTGGTCTTTAGCTGACACTCTGGGATTCTTCTTTACCTCATGCAGCATTCTGCGCTGTGCTCTTGCAGTCATTTTTACAGGACGACCACGCCTAGGGAGAGTAGCAACAGTGCTAAACTTTCTCCATTTGTAGACAGTCTGTCTTACCGCGGACACATGAACATCAAGGCTTTTGGTGATACTTTTGTAACCCTTTCCAGCTTCATGCAAGTCAACAATTCTTGATGGTAGGTCTTCTGAGAGCTCTTTTCTGTGAGGCATGGTTCACATCAGACAGTGCTTCTTGAAACCAGTAAACCCAAAACAGGTATGTGTTTTTTAAGGGCAGGACAGCTGTTAGCAACACATCCAATATCATCACACTGATTGGAGTCAAGGTTGGCTCACTCCTGGCTCCAATTAGCTCTGGGAGAAGTCATTAAGCTAGGGCCTCACATACTTTTTCCTCCCTGCACTGTGAATGTTTACACGTTATGTGCAATTAAACCATGGCAACATCTAATGTTTGTGTAGTATTATGTTCAGCAGACTGTGTTCTTCTATTGTTGTGACTTAGATGATGTTCAGAGCACATTTTATGCCCAATTCATGCAAAACTCCACGTAATCCCAAGGTGTTCATATACTTTTTCTTGCAACTGTATCTGTCCAGGGGTCCAACGGCATCCTCACTTGGACTAGTTATTCACTAGCGTCCGGGTTCCTGGCGCAGGCATGTCAAGTATGGGAAATTGGAAGTGAAGCCTTGTGGACTTGTGGCCCAGAAGAATGCGGAGGGGGGTTGCCGAAGTGGGAGCAGGTACCTGTCAAAATCAGGTGCCCCCCCCCCAAAAAAAAGTGCCAAATGTGGCGGTAGATGGTACAAACAAGCAGAGTTTCCCCTTCTGAATAAACTGAGGTTAGAAGCTGCTTCACTGCAACAGTCATTCTGTGCCTGATGTTTTGGACTGGACTCCAAAGTCTGACATTCACTGATGCTTCATTTCCCTTGGTGTTTGGTAGGTTTTATACAGAGTGGTCTACTGGTTTTCTTTGTGGCTCTTGAGTGGATTTCCTAACACCCCTTTATTTTCATATGTCTTAGGGCAGTTATTTCAACTGTTACCACTGTTCCTGCGGTTAGCATTTTAGCACACAGGAAGTGCATTTGCCTTGTATTCGGAATCTTTCTTAACCACTTGCCCTCTAGAGGATTTACCCCCCTTCCTGACCAGGCCATTTTTTGTGTTACGGTGCTGCGTTACTTTGACTGACAATTGCGCGGTCATGCAACGCTGCACCCAAATGAAATTTGTGTCCTTTTTTCCCAGAAATAGAGCTTTCTTTCAGTGGTATTTGATTTGCCTGTGTGTGCTTTACACTGTAAGCCATATGCAGAGCCATACAAATAAGTGTGCAGGAGTGGACAGGAGAGAGAACTGTATTAATTACATATAGTTCTCTCCCCCCGTCGGTAATGCTCAGCGATCACTGACTGCCAGTGAGTAATCACCGGCCGGGACCCAGTGATTGACAGCTGAGGCCACCAATAGTGGTGCAGGTGGGGCTCATGTGCCCCCTATCCGGAAATGCAAAATCTCGTGTGTGTATATATATCACGTGATTTTGCACATCCCTTCCGCCATGTAGCAGTATATCTGCTATAGGGCAGCAGGAAAGCAGTTAAAGGATAAGTTCACCTTTGGAACATGTTACATGTTCCACCTGTTTTTCCTGTCCAGGGCTTACAATCACTTTAATGAGTTTTTAAAAGTTAAATCAACTTGTAAAACACTCATAAACAGCCTATCTGTAGTGTAAGGCTTTCTATGTTTCCTCAGTTTTCATAGCTTATAAGGTTCAAAAAAAGACACCAGTCCATCCAGTTCAATCCTCTGTGTGTGTCCAGCAACATTCATTGCAGGCAATCGCTAGCTGAACAGACAGCTGTGGATAGTTGCAGCTACAGACCTGTCTTTGAAGTGTACAGGGCTCAGTATTCACAGCTAGCCGCTCACAGATGGTAGAAACGGCTGCAGGAATTGGCTTCGGGATTGGAATACACGAAGAGTATTCTATGATTGTAACGGAGACTTGGACAAACATGATATCTGGACATTGCAGAAGTGGATTTTTGTTTTTTCACCATAATCACTGGGTGTTATATTTAATTTTAAGAGTGCTGCCTAGGGGTGAATTTTATTTACTCTTTTTGGTTTTCAGTGACATTTTATGGATTTCTGGTAGCAGTTCACTATTGTATGGTTTATTTGGTGGGTGGGGTACTTATTTAAGCGCGGAGGAATCAGCAGATGTAGCCTTAATTACCATGGACACCCATTAACCCTATAGTATATGTTAATGGTTTGCAGGTGTTTTTGACTCACTTGCATTGCAATAAATAATGCTATCCAGATGCCTCCTTTTGTGTTGGTTTTCTGTTGTATGGATTTTTGTACTACCAGCTCAGCTAGTAATGTTTTCTAAAAAAAAATGTCAAAACCTCTGTAAATGCAGTAGGAGCATTTGCGGTACATTTGCAGCGAGCTTGTATTGACGAGTGAAGGCGTGTTTGGGGAGTAGCAAAGCCAGCTTAATGCTACAGGTCTGATAGATTTTGCTGCATTGCAAAGCAAATGTGACCATTTGAACACTTTCTGCTACAATGCACATTGACACAAAGTTTTGACAGGTGTTTGTGAGCCTTCACAAACGCCGACAATATACTTGTTTGGATGCAACAGTAAACTTAGCCTAGGATGCAATTGAAGGATGGAAAATGGGGTCAAAACTGCTTTTTTTTTTTTTTTAATAAAGAAATAGCAATTGATTTATCCATAATTCTTAATGGATTAGATCTACTTAGGCCTAAACGCCTACCAGAAGACAGGCCCATATGGCCATTGTTGGACCTTTAAACAAAAGATTTTGCACAAGGCTGGATTCAGATCTCCAGCCCCTTGTTTGGAGAGAACCTGGATTTGTAAAGGACTCTAGACACAATCTTGCATTTATGAATAAGATAAAATATCCCTCTACATTTATGTGAAGTATTGTTGATGTGTGTGCCTTTTATATTTTTCAGTTCACTATAATTTGACTTTTTAATGCTTTGCAGGTTTACATAGATAGATACAGCTCCTCTTCTGCTGATAAATACATAATATGTGATCGATTTTCTGGTCAATATAATTATTGCATGTCTGATGGTTTCTTTATTCTGAAAAGATGCAGTGCCTTGATAGGCGCTGTCATTTCCCTCTTATGTTAAAGCGATATTAATCCCAAAACAAAAAATTTAATTTTTTGCGGCTTGCCGATCATTAGATGTGGTGACTGCTTTAGTTTTCTTTTTTTTAGGTTTTTTTCGCCCCCTCTGATCTCACCTGGTAATCTGGCCAGTAGCACGCTTCCAGTAATAGAGTGCTAATACTACAGGGGCACCTTTTGGACAGCAGGATTTTCAGTCTGGGGGAGGGGAGTATTTGATATACTAGCAAATTTAGATAAGCTAACAAAATGAAGTCAAACTTCAGCTCACATTTTATAAGCAGATACAGAAACCGTTTTTTACCTGTTTTGGGATAAATGTTTTACTTCAATAAATACTGATCATTGTAAGCACAGCTGTCCGTAGTAAATGGTTTGTCTCATCCTTCTAACTTCTACATCTGCAAGAGAGCATGCTCTGTTGAAAACCAGCAGATTTACTGGCTGGAACACCGGGTGGAAATAAAGTCTAAAAAAAAAAATGAATGCCGCCATCACATCTAAGAATTGATAAATTCTAATATAATAAATGTGTGCTTTTCTCTGCAAATGTAAACCTTATTTTGATATTGCATATTAATTTTAACTTTTAATCCAATCTACTGTTACTCTGTTGTGACACAGTATAAGCTTCAGGCTTATTTGAGTTTACAACCAACTCTGCATTTAAAGCAGTATTAAACCCAAAACATTTATTATATTGCAGGTTACCATTTTTTTATATGTGATGTTTGCATTAAGTTTTAGTTTACAGGGATGAGACAAACCATTTAATACTGACGGGGGTGGTTACAATGATCAGCTTTTATTTATTCAAGCAAAACCTTTATCCCAAAAGGAAAAAATGTTGCTTATAAGGTGTGAGCTGGAGTTTGACTTCAATTTGTTGCTGTATTTAAATCTGCTAATACATTTAACACTCTGCTCCTCCTTAGATTGTCAGTGCTGCTGTCTGCTGTGACCTCTCTGCCTCTTAATCCAGGTTTGGGGGGGGGGGGGGGTGCTGTGTTGTGTTGTGGCCAGATCACCAGATGAAAACAGGGAAGAAAGCCAAAAAAATTAAAACTAATGCAGCCACCACATCTAATGACTGGTAAACTGCAATATATTATATTTTCGTTTTAGGTTTAATACTGCTTTAAAGTGTATCCAACCCCAAAACCAAAAATATAATATATTGTAGCTTATGAATATTTAGTTGTGGTGGCTACATTAGTGTTCATTTCTAACACTTGTTTGCTTTTATTTTCATCTGGTGATCCTTGCAGTAATGTAATTCCTGCCCTAGGGAGACAATGATTACATAGTTAGTCCGGCTGAAAAAAGAGAAAAGTCCATCCAGTTCAACCATAGAAAAAAAAGTTATAATCCTATACACACAGTTGATCCAGAGGAAGGCAATTAAAACCCAGTAAAGCACAATCCAATTTGCACCTGCTGGAAAAAAAAAATTCCTTCCTGATCCCCCGAGAGGCAATCGGATATTCTCTGGATCAACTTTACCTATAAATATTGGTATCCAGTTATATTCTGTGTATCTAAGAAACAATCCAGGCCTTGTTTGAAGCAATCCACTGAGCTGGCCAGAACCAACTCTTGAGAGAGTCTATTCCAAATTTTCACAGCTCTTACTGTGAAGAAACCTTTCCGTGTTTGAAGATTAAATTTCTTTTCCTCCAGATGTAAAGAGTGCCCCCTTGTCCTCTGTGATGACCTCAGGGTGAATAGCTCTACACCGAGTTCAATATATGAACCACTGATGTATTTATACATGTTGATCATATCTCCCCTTAATCTCCTCTTCTCAAGAGAGAATAAATTCAGTTCCTCTAATCTTTCCTCATAGCTGATCTCCTCCATGCCTCTTATCAGTTTGGTTGCCCTTCTCTGTACTTTCTCCAGTTCCCCAATGTTCCTTTTGTACATTGGTGCCCAAAACTGACTGCATATTCCAGATGAGGTCTTACTAATGATTTGTACAGGGGTAATATGATATCTCTCTCTCTGGAGTCTATACCTCTTTTAATACAAGAGAGGATTTTGCTTGCTTTAGAAAGCACAGCTTGGCATTGCATGACATTATTAAGCTTGTGATCTACCAGAACCCCCAGATCCTTCTCCACCATTGATTCCCCCAGTTGTACTCCCCCTAGTATGTATGATGCATGCATATTCTTAGCCCCCAAGTGCAACTATGTGGCAAATGAGGTTTAATGTTGATAAATGTAAGGTTTTACATTTATCAACATTAAACCTCATTTGCCACATAGTTGCCTTATTAAACAGTGCATTGAGGTTGGATTGTAAATTGAAGACATCCTGTAAGGACATTATTCCACTGCACAGCTTGGTGTAACCTGCAAAGACTGAAATGGGATTTTTAAATTCAGACCCTATATCGTTTATAAATATATTAAGAAGTAAGGGTCCCAACACTGAACCTTGGGGTACACCACTGATGACCCCAGACCATTCAGAGTATGAATCCTTAACCACTACTCTCTGAATACGATCTTTTAGCCAGTTTTCTATCCATTTACACACAGATTTTTCCAAGCCTATAGACTTTACCTTACACATTAGCCATGTGTGGGGAACTGTGTCAAACACTTTTGCAAAATCCACGTATACCACACCCACCGCCACCCCTCTGTCCAAGGTTTTGCTCACCTCATAAAAAGAAATCAGATTTGTTTGATAACTTCTGTCTTTCATGAATCCATGCTGTCTGTTGCTGAAAATATTTTTTTCCAGCAAGAACTCATCTGTGTGGTCTTTTATTAAACTCTCCAGTATCTTCCCAACTACAGAAGTTAAACTAACAGGTCTATAATTACTTGGTAAAGATTTTGACCCCTTTTTAAATAATATCACTGTATCTATGGTGGCTGCTTTACAGATTTGGACTACAAACACCTTCCCTCCCCTCCTCTCATCTCCAACATAGAGAGAAAGGAGGAGTTCTGTAGATGTCAGAAGATCGCTTAGGCTGATGACATTGATTTGAGCTTTCAGTTTAGTGCACAAGAAGTTACAAAAACCCTGGATTAAGGGCTTATGCGCATGGCCATACAGTGTAAAGTTCAGGCGTAGGTGTATCTCCATGCCCAGGCTTCACAGTTCCTACATACACCTGGCCCATAGACATGAATGTGGGCGTATGCATGTACTTTCGCAAACTCGCAGACTGTATGTGTTTGGGGTTTTATGTGGATGGGTTTATGTTAGTAATAGAATATACCTGCACATAGCCATTCAAGAACTCCACACTGCACATGGTTGCAGGGCACTTGCAGAGTGGCCCCATTCACTGGAATTGGTCTGTTCGACAGGCACTATGCCTGCTGAAAAGGATGGGGATACAATGGGAAGCAAAGCACTGTGACACGTGTACACCTACCCCCCCCCCTTCCTTGGTCACTGCCTCTGCAGCTACGGG
Organism: Staurois parvus; assembly: GCF_062004578.1. Taxonomy (NCBI): domain Eukaryota; kingdom Metazoa; phylum Chordata; class Amphibia; order Anura; family Ranidae; genus Staurois; species Staurois parvus. The sequence goes on from NW_028318559.1 coordinate 447,475, forward strand.
GGGGTGTAACATTTGGAGGGGGGTATAAGTAAAGCTCAACTGCAGGGTTTTACCGGGCCTCAACCACTAGTGAATGAGCCCTTAATGTAGAACTATAGACAACTGTTTTTTCATTATGGAGAGAGCAAGGTAGGGTTATAACCCCTGACATTGGGGAGATTTATTTTTGTTTTCTATCCCATAGCCAAAACAGGACGTGAGACGAAATCCCTGTAAATTGAAAGAATCACTTGGGACCCCCAGGTCAACAGAACTAGAGTCCCTATTGGAAGATTTTCCTCACTATTACTTTTTTGGGGACAACTTAATTTTGGGATTTTCTTTCACTTTCTACGATAATGTTTAACATGATAAATAGGTGTTAGAAAAAAGTTTGGACTTTAGTTATACTTTGAAGGACGCTTTTAGGCTTTTTCAGTCCGTCTCCCCAACAAGTACAGTATCACTCCCTTGTATGGCCTGTAGAGTTATCAGGCTACAGTCTATCACCATTTCGGAACCTTTCCTGAAGACGGAATTCTTCTTGGGATAACCTGGGTTGTACAGATCTAAATCCTTCCTTTTTTTTTTTTTTTTTAATACTCTATGGGGGAGATTTACTAAAACTGGTGCACACAGAATCTGGTGCAGCAGTCAATGGTAGCCAATCAGCTTCTAACTTCATAAAACCTGGAAGCTAATTGGTTTCTGTGCAGAGCTGTACCAGATTGTGAACTGCAGTTTTAGTAACTAACCCCCTATATGTAATAAAATGTTTTGTAACCAATTTAGACCTAAGTTAGTGGACAGGAACTACAACAAACTGTCCCAACTAGCTAAGGCAGTGTTTCAGTCATGGCACCCTTTAAAATCCTGCACAATCTTGAGACACCCATTACAAAATGTAAAAAACTAAACTAATAGTTTTACAGAATGTAGCAACATCTGCACATGTGGGACACCTAATGAGGTGATTTATTCTTCCAAAGAAAATACACCTTTGCACACTGGTACGGACTAGTATTCCATTGTTTCTCTTCTCCCTCAGTTTTCTCTCTCGGCGCCCAATGTCTTTCTTAGCAACTGATGACATAATTGTTTGTTATGTCGCCGGCAGCTAGAAAGTTGTAATGAAAATCTGGCTTTGTGCAACTAAAAGGCAGGCTTGATCCATCTGCTTTTTTACAGTTTTTGGGCAATTTTTTAGGCATTTTGCCATGGCTGTCCTGAAGGCACCCTGATTGAAAAAGGTTGCGCTAAGGCAATGCAGAGGGCACAGAGATTCTAAGTGTTTCATTATAGACTTGATTTCCGGGAATATATCAAAGGTCATGCCACAAACGTTCTGGCAGTCTCCTGGCTAGAGAACACTGGTGTCTCTCCAGAGGATACATGGTTCCTGTGAAGAGCGGCTAAATGGTCAAACATTCTTTTTGCAGGCTTTCGGCAAGCCTCGTTCCATCTGATTGGTAACCAGGATAGGAACTGAGCTGTTCATTTGGGTTGTGACAATAAAGCGCTTGTGGTTTTAGTACAGTAGGGAAAGGTTGGAACCCTTTTAACTCCACTTTTCCCAACAGGAACAGACCGGTTCCAACCATGTCCCTCTTTATACAAAATGATGTCTAATGTTTTAAAGGAAGTACAAGTCGTTTTTTTTTTTTTTTTTTTTTTTTTTTTTCTTCTTTTGTAATTGGGCAATATTTTTTTTTTTTTTTAATTCCCATCCGCCCTACAGCAGTAACACTGCTACAGGGCAGTACGGTGTGCAAAATTACGTATATATACGTGATTTTGCATTTCCAGGTAGGGAGCGTGCTCCCTACCCGTCCAGTTATTCGCGGCCTCGGCTGTCAGTCACTGGGTCCCAGCCGGTCATTACTCGCCGCCACCTGGTGATCGAGGAGCATTACCGACGAAGGGAGATAACTGTATGTAAACAATACAGTTCTCTCCCCTATCAGCTCCTGCACACTGTTTTGCATGGCTCTACATAGCAGAGCCATGCAAATCAGTGTGCTTACAGTTGAAAGCACACACACAGTTACTAGTAAAAATAAAATAAAAAATCCCTGTGTATATATACCGCCATTTGTAAATGCTATAACTTTCACGTGAACTAATTAATTTACGTGCATTGGGATTTTTGTTTTATCAAAGACATGCAGCGGAGTGCATTTTGGCCTAAATTTATGATGAAATTTTGTTTTTGTTTTTTTACTGGGCATGTTTAATAGCAAAAAGTCAAAAATATTGTTTTTTTTGTTTTGTTTTGTTTTTTTTCTTAAAATTATCGGTCTTTTTTTTTTTTTTTTCTTCTTCTTCTTCTTTTACAGCGCAAAAAATAAAAATGCACAGGTGATCAAATGCCACAGAAAGAAAACTGTATTTGTGGAAAAAAAAAGCGGTAAATTTAATTTGAACCCAGATAACAAGGAGAATACAACAGTATACACTACATCAAGGAAGGCACATCTGCCCAAACAAGAAGGGTATTAAACTCATCCCAGTGAGGGGATCTCCTACAAGTCTATCCAGAATTGGATCAATGGGGGACAGACCTGGTGTAGCCAGCCTGTCATCCCACAACTTATTGAATTTACCAGGACATCCCCGATGTTGATAGATAAGTTTCTCCAACCGCAGAGTATAACCTATGTGGTTTACTCATTCTCTATGTATAGGTGGTTCTGCCTTCAAATGTTGTAGAATAAGATTCCTGGCTTAGAACAGAGCCCGGTTTCAAGCAGCTCTACAATGGTCAGTCAGCTGGGGGGTCAACCAAGACACCCAACAGACATACTTTGGGGTCTAAGAGTAGGGCAATTTTAAGTACTTTGTTAATGGTTTCCATTACCTGGACCCAGTAGCTAAGTAATTTCGGATAGTGCCATAGCGTGTGCATGAGAGTGCCCCGGTCTTGGCGGCCCTTACAACAAGTAGGTGAGTCCAGAAGGCCCATAACATGTAATTTCCAAGAAGTATAGTGGGCCTGAAGAATAATGTACAATTGTGAGAGCCTCTGGGATGTGTTCAAGGGGCTAAGATGGACAGACTCAAGGACACTATCCCATTGGTCCTCCTCAAAGGCACCTACGTCTTTCTTCCATTTTTCCAAGGCATTACAGTGCTAGCCCTCCAGGAACCTTAGGAGGAGCGCCCTATAACACTGAGATATAAGGCCTTTCATAGAGGATGAGTTCTTGATTAAACGAAAGACGGGTGGGGGACATATGCCAATTCCATGAAGGACCCTGAGCTAAAACGACACGTTTAATTTGCATATAATAAAAGAACATAGAGTTCAGAAGGTGAAATCTAAACTGTAGTTTCTGAAAATGAGGCGTAGGTGTGTAAGACACCTCGCTTGTGACAAAGGGGTGTACTGGAGCTTGGCTAGCTCTGGGACAGTTTAATTGTGCCAGGTGGGCGTATAACTTGTAAAACCCTGAACCCCTTCTAGTTGTTTGACTTTAGTTCAAATTTTATGCATCAACACAAAGGTTGTGTATAGCTTGTTAGGCTTGCAGAAAACCGAGAGATTCCAGTCCTCCTGGTAAGTCCTTGGCTTTATAGACAATATGGATATATCTAGGGCGGAGTCCTGACCTGGAGAGGGGTCCACTGCAGCAGTCTGGGGACCAGTACATAGGTGCTGCAATTGGGCAGTGAGGTAATAAACCCACGGGTTAGGTAAAGCAATGCCTCCATTGTCTTTAGGCCTTTGTAACTACTCCAGCCTGATTCTAGGTGACCTGTCCCCCCAAAGTAGAGATCTATAAATCAAATTGACCCTATGGAAAATTTGTAGGGGTATAACCATAGGGGTATTCTGAAGTAAATTAAAGCAACTGGGACATAAGAATCCTCTTTATCAAATTGGCTCTACCAATCAGGGAGAGCCACAGTTTCCCCCATATTTTGACCTTAGTTTTAAACTTAAGTAGCAGAGGTAGTATATTAAAGTGTTACTAAACACAGGACCCTACATTCACTATATCTGGTCTCCCACACACTACATGCTAAATACCTTTTCTCATCAGCAGTTAGAGCAGTCTTGTGACTTCTATCAGTGTCCAACAGAGCACATGTTATAGCTTGTAGGAGAGGTTTTCTCTCTGCTCTAGGAGGATGCCGAACCCCTGACCTCTGTCTGGACAGTTTTGATTGGCCCTGTGCTGATTGCATGCATCCTCCCAAGAAAAAAAAACCTCTCTAGCAATACACACTAAACTGCGCATGTGCAGAGTGTCTTCACACTATATGTCTTATCAGAAGATGAAAGGGAGATACTGGAAGCAGGGGAGGATCAGAAGAGTCAGGATCAAACAGCATTTTTATACAATGTGGTGGATTAACCCCTTAGGTTCCACAGTGAATATAAGAAGCAAGCTTTACTGCATATACAGACTGATTTTACTGTTGTGGGTTTAGTAACATGTTAAGTTTACAATAGTAAGATGATTTGATAGACTCCCAGGAATTTAAACATGGAGGTAATTTGCAATGACTAAAAAGGGAGGGTGGGGTCTATGGGGCTATCAAATGGCAGTAGGGCTGAATTAGACCAGTTTATATTAAGGCCAGAGTAGGTGCCAAAAGTAAAGATAATAGAAGTGGCAGTGCGTAAGGAGGGCCCAGTGTCACCCAGCATATCATCCGCATAAAGCATTTTTTCATGTATGCAATCATATTGAAATCCTGTGATGCCTTCCGCTGATTTAATGAGAGCCGCCCACGGTTAAGTTGAGAGGGCAAAGAGGAGGGGAGACAACGGGCACCCCTGTCTAGTGCCCCTCTCCAATTGAAAGGGTTTGGAGACCCTACCCCCCTCCCTGATAACTGCACTCGGGGCATTTTAAAGAAGTCGCACCCAGGAAATAAACTTATCCCCAAAGCCAGAACATTTGAGGATGTTCCCAAGGTACGGCCATTTGATGCTGTCAGATGCTTTTGTGGCGTCCTGGAACAGCAACGTGTGGCTGTCTATATTATCTGCAGGGGTCTGAATATTAATAAATAGACGTCTCAGGTTTTTAGCAGTGGATTTATGTGGAATGAAGCCAAATTGGTCTGGATGATCTATGCTGGCAATTACTTTGTTCAATCTGTTAGCTAAGACCTTGGCTAAGATTTTGACATCAGTTTGTAGCAGCGAGATAGGCCCATATGAGCCCGGGTCAGTAGAAAGTTTGTCAGGTTCCAAAAGGAGGATAAGCTGAGCCACTGACATAGAGGGAGGTAGAGTCCCAACATCTAGCGAGGCATTGACCTCCTGCAGTAGATGCAGGAGAATATTTGCATATTTCTTATTGACCTCTATGGGTAGACTGTCCACCTCCAGAAGCCTTCTACATGAGGAAAGGAGCTGGTCGCCTTCTGCAGCTCTTCTAGCGTAATAGGAGAATCTCTAAAAAGGCATTTCTGAGAATGCTTGAGGGTAGGCAGATCTATGGAACTCTGGTACTGCTGAAGGCTCATCTTGGGGGAGGGGATACCTTAGACTGATACAAATTAGTATAAAACTGAACCAGAGTGACCATAATAAGTTCTGGGGAATTAACCAGGGCCCCAGATTCCATTGCCAGGGCCCCAGATTCCATTGCCAGGGTCCCAGTTGTCTGAGATATAGTTTGTGTGCGGGCAATTTTGGCCAATAGACGGCCGGTCTGTTCACCTTCCTCGTAAAATCCTGCTTTTGAAAAAAAATAGCCCATGCTCTGCCGGGGAATGATTGCACAGTGGTACACATCCTCAGCTGATAGTCACGCTCTCCTGTTAGGGTCTGATGGATCTGAGATGTAAGCTCCTTCTAGCTGTTGGAAGCCAACCTAGATTCCTGCTCCCTGGTGGCCGCCTGCACTGCCGTTATCTCCGAGATAAAAAAAAATAAAGCCCGTAAAAAGCATTTAAACATCTCCCACACAGTCAATACATCCTGGCATTGAACATGTCTGGGGAAAATAGTCTTCAATGTGGGCTGAGATGGTCTCATGTGATGTCAATAAATTAAGCCAGTAGGCATTCCATTTCCAGGGAACCTTAGACAGTGTAGTGCGAGATCTAGCAGTCAGCCAGGCCACCAGGGGGGAATGGTCTGAAACCCCGGGCAATATTTTTAATGTGAAGTATTTTTCAGTTTGCGGAAATAATAGAGGTGTGTGTGTGTGTATTTTACCAGTATTGTTTGCTTTATTCAGAAGACATACAGTGCTTTGCAAAAGTATTCATACCCCTTGAAAGTTTCTACATTTTGTCATGTTACAACCAAAAACGTAAATGTATTTTATTGGGATTTTATATGCCACAATTTTGAAAACCATTTATCCTTTTCCTTCCACTTCACAATTATGTGCCACTTTGTGTTGGTCTATCACATACAGTAAAATCCAAATAAAATACATTTATGTTTTTGGTTGTACTGTGACAAAATGTGGAACATTTCAAGGGTTATGAATACTTTTGCAAGACACTGTATAATCTGAAACAGATTTTCATGATAAGAGTTTGGGTTATTCTGGATAGATATTTTTTTCTGTTACTTTAGATTGCTAACCTGCATTTTGCTACTGTATAGGCCATATTGCAGCAGATGGTAGGTTAGCACTTAAACTGGATTTTAGACTTTATAAAGATTACAAGGTAATCTGCTGTAATGGTCATAGCAGCAGACATACAGTACTTAGTATAAACTATCCAAGTTTGTTCAATGCCCTTTTTTCTGTGTTCTATTCCATTAGTAGACATTTTAGATAAAATCATCTATCCAAAAAACAAAAATACATTAAATTGTTGCATTGACATACTTTAAGTTGTCAGTGGTTGAGAATTTTGTCAACTCATCAAGAAAGGTGGGTGTTATATTATTATGTTTTATTATTATGTTTTATTATTATTATTATTATTATTATTATTATTAATAATAATAATAATTTAATTTCAATATATATTTATTATTCTATTTTTTTTCATGTAATGTCTTTAAAGGGCAACTTAATTTTTGAGTTGGTATGCGCTAAAGACTTCTTGTCAATTAAAAAACCACAAAGAAACAGAAAATTAGAAGAAATCCACACTAAAAATTTAAATTTGAAGTGTTGTACTTTGGTCATACTCCCAGATTCCATTATACTAAGGTGGAACAAACCATATTTTTATTGGTGTAACCGTGCTTTAAATGTGTAAGTGTAATTTGCAGCCTTTGCTTAAATTTTTAGTTTTTTTGCATGCTTCTGCATAGACAGATATTTAGTAGTAAAATTTATTTTTTATTTGTGTTTTTAATATACAAAATCTTTAATTTAACGTTGTTCTTTCCATTTGACTAGGATTCAGGCGCTATGGACCGATCTGATATAGTAATAAAACTTCAGCGCCAGTTAAAAGAAGCAGAGGAGGAGCGTAGTAAGGCTGCACAATATGGCCTTAAACTGCTGGAAAGCCAAAGTGATCTTCAAAATCAATTAGAAGAACAACGCAATGAAATGACTCATGTCATTGAGGTAAATGGCGCAGTTTTAATAAATGTCTAAGTTGACCTGCTTGACGATTTCCACAACTGGTAATGGTGAAAGATCCCTCGCTACATGGTCTTGTGATTTTGTTGCCAGTTTCATTTTGAGTAAATCTAATCTTGCCCAAAATGTTTCAAAGCTGACTGTGCTAAAAGAATGTATATGGTATTTCAATTTCTGCCCCTTAATGTCATTCATCTGTCAGAAGTGCATACTTCAGTGGACCGTAGAGGCTCTGGCTTTTGAAAGTGGAATAATACCAAGCACCTGGTTTGGGTAGGATGCAGGGGTTAAAGTGGAAAGTTGAATATTTTTGTGCAGCTAGAACCAAAGTGTCAAGGGGTACTCCATCTGGAATAACTGGAATACTGTAACTGGTAAGCACCAGTGTTTGCGCTGCAGTGCTGTTCTTTGTTTTTGAAATAGTTTAGGCAAGACCAGATTCTCTGGTGAAGTATACCCTAAGCTGTTTGGCTGTACTTATCCTGTAGGTCACAGGAGTGTAGTTCATTGTGCACTCCTGGGAGCCTGAGCCAGCCCCTCCCACCCCCTTTACAGCCCAACGCTCCAGTGAACATTGGAGGTGCAGAGCAGAGAGCCAGTGACTGACAGTCATGGCTCTCTGCTCAGAGTGGAAGGGGATAACTGAGCAATCAGCGGTGTTTGATTGCTCAATTCTCACTGCAAGTCCATGCTTCTCTTTTAATGTGGAAGTATTGTGGTGATTGTAAGTACCTATACTTGTTATTCAGATCACTTCCTTTGTATTTTGGGAGAATGTTGAACCCTAGGCTCAGACTGTATACATGTCTTTCAAGTCGAGTGTAATTTCTGCCTGTACCTCTATGACCAATCGAACGTTGTCATGGAAGGGTGGGTAATTTAAATGGTTGCTTGTATGAAAGTGTAACATTGTTCATTGGGAGCCACAACAGGCATCTGGAATTATGTTCTGCCTCTAGGAGTTTGGACACAAAGCAAGTCAAAAGCTGCTTAATTGCTATATTGCCCTACAAATGCCAGGTAATCGCAGTTTTCCCATCTTTGCAGGAAAGCACCTGAAAGATCATAACTCCATACACCAGAGGCAGGGAACATAAATTCAAAGCCTTTGAAACACGGCTCCATTTGTTTCCAGACAGCTATTGTGGTTCATCCTCTGTGCTGACCAGCACAGATGAAAGCACCTTTTAAAGTAGGCAGGCCCAAGGAGATTTTAGAAATTTTTTGCTATTCTTAGCAGAGCGGTCGGTTATATAATGGATGTCTGCCAAATCCTCTGTCCTGATGAACTTTTTTGTAACATATTCAGGGTGTAACATGTTGTGATCAGAACGGTCCCCGATCCTCGCCTGCTTCCCGTTTTGTGAATGAGAGACTGCAAGTCCTGACAACCTTAGCGGCTGTCGGCTTGTAGTCAATGAACTAGCACTGCGCTGTGGAGCGCTGTGGTAGGTCATTCATTTTTCCTGTCAGTTTATCTTGCTTGCTTGTACATCCCGTACAGGCAAGAAGATATACTGACCGATCCGCAGGAGACCTGCTGATCACTGGTGCAATGCTTTACAGGCTCCTGCAAACAAAAATAATAAGTGCACATTATTTTACCTGCAAAACAAAGTGCATTTATTATTTTTTATTAAAGGTAAAGGTGCACGCTCACCAAGGTGAATTTATCCTTTATAACTTCACTTGGGGATTCTTCTTCTTTTGTGGAATTCACTTTTTAGGCCAGAAATCCTGGGCAGGCCAGAAAGGTAAACTGAAGAGAGGGGTAACTGTTACCATAACACCACAAACCTCTTTATTTAGTGGCTCATTGGAGAAGGTTACAAATTAGAATTTTAAGACTACCGACCATCAATATTTTCCCTATCTAAACTACTACTGAACTGGAAACTGCTGCTTCCTTGGTGTCACCATATGTGATTGTACCTGTTCCTGTGGGGAAGAAAATGTTGAATTGCAGAGAACTTGGAGCCATCTTGGAAGCACTGAAAGCTTTTCAAGAACTGCTTAGACATCCTGCTCTTTCACTCTTGCAGAATGCTTAGCTGCAAGAGCAAGTGGCCTGCACTTGTGTGGGTAGGGAACAATGCCAAGTGTTTGAGTTTCAGGGGTTGCGCATGCACATTTTTACCTGTCATCTGCAGGACAGAGGGGGGAACAATGGAATAAACAGCAGCAAGCATTATTTTACAAAACCGAGCATATTCATGCGCATTGTAATTCATAGCGATATTTTTAAATATAATATTCTACTCTTATAGAGTATAAGAATGGGGGGGGGGGTCTCCCTCTGAATGTATTGATGGAAAGTCAGTACAGGGTACATGGAAAGAAAGCTCATCCTGATCCTTGGACAAATATTGGCTGCAGCAAGCCTCCTTTCAAAGACTTGGCATTTGTGTTTCCTGCCTTCAGTGGGTGCATTCATGCTTTTTCAGGTGCTGTCATGAAGAATTCTGGAAATATATTGGGAATTTAGACTTACCTAACTCTTTATCTTTATAGGGACATGACTTGTATTTATATACCATGGGTTTTGTGCAGGCTATCTTCAGGTGATTGGACAAAGGAACAAACTTGCTAGGGCCTCCCCTATTGTGCACTTGTATAACCCTGTCTACTCATAAGACTCTAGTTTTTTAGAAAAAAAAAGGGGAGCGAGCAAAGACGTGGAGGGGCATTTTGTCTATACTGTACTTCAAAATGAGAAATTTACAGACTAGTCCAAAATTCCTCATTTCTTTATTGTACAGAAATTTATAGAACATGGGACATCCCTAATCAAGTAACTAAGGGGTGGGCAGCAACATAGTAAACCGAACTATCAAAAACATTCACATGACAGCCTGAAACACCTTGTTGCCAAAGCTTGCATCTGCTGAGGCCTGACCTGGTAAAGCAGAAAGTGTGAACAAAGAACGAGGTGGCAACCTTGCAAATCCAAGATGGAGATACTTGGTGCTGAAAATCCCAGGAGACATTCAACAGCCCAGAAATAAGCTCTGAAGGTGTAAAATAGGAACCCTTTCCTTGAGAGCATAGTCTCTGGAAATAAGTTGTCTGATACTCCTGGGAAGGCGGAACAGGAAGCAGGGCCTCCTACATAAGGGCCTAGGCAAGGCAAGAGGTCTCTGGCATAGAATGGATTATGCAGAAACCTGCCCCTTAAGGGGTATTCTGGTCCAGACGCTGGTCAGTACCAGACTGAAGATGGGGCAGCAAAGTGGCTAAATGGTTAGCGCTTCTGCCTAGCTGCACTAAGGTCATCAGTTTGAATCCCAACCATGATGCTACCTGCCTCGAGTTTGTGTTCTCCCTGTGCCTGTGTGAGTTTCTTCTGGGTACTCTGGTTTCCTCCCAAATTGCTAGTAGATTAACTGGCTCCAGTCTAAATTGGCCCTAGTATGTGTACAGTATGTATGAATGTGTGTTAGAGACCTTAGATTGTCAGCTCCTTGAGAGTTAGGGACAGATGTGATTGTACAATAAATAAATAAATTTAAGCCAGTTAAAGCCAGCAATAGGGAGCCAGGATGGAACAGGGGGCCTTGGGCAAGTAAGTCTTGTCTGTTTGGAAGAGTGCAAGGCTTGTCACCAGATGTCTGAGTTTATCTGTGTACCACATCTGACTGGGCTAGTTTGGTGTTACTTCACCAGTTAATCACCAGAACCATTTTCTCCTCTATTTGCACAGCAGTTGAGAGGATCTTCATCAGAGGGAGGGCATGAATCTGTCTGAACTGAATCCAAGGAATCACTAGGGCATCTACTGCGAAGACCAGAGGATCCCTAGTCATGACTACTTATCTGTTCAGATTGTTGTTGAACCTGGAGGTCAAGATATCCACTTTTAGATTTACCAACCTTTGACAGGGATTTCAAGAGATTTCAAGGTGCAGAGCCCATTTCCCCAGGTCTATGCATTGGCGGCTTACCAAGTAGCCTGCCAATTGTCCACTCTAGGGATGTAGGAGGCTGGGAGAGCTGGAATATAAGTTTCCATCTAGGAGAGTATCAGATTTGTTACTGTTATGGCAGCATGACTTTTGGTGCCCCACTGATGGTTTATATTGGCCAATGTTGACTGCACCCTGGTTGGGTGATACTGTGGAATAGGAGTCCAGTGTTGAGTCAATCCGATGGTTTCAGAATGTTGATGAAGAGTTTCAGGTCCCCTTCACAGTTAGGGAGTTGTAAAGTCTGCCCCAACCTGTAAAGCCTGCATCCGTCATCACCACCTTCCAGGTTATGAGAATGAAAGTTATCCTAATCATGGGGGCGTGTCCAAGATGGCGACTGGACAAGTCGCGTGATCTGGAGCTCCGGCGGAGACTCGCACAATCCGCTGCCATCCAGGCGGCAGTGGACCCGGAGCGACAGGCAGGGACAGCGCGGCACGTGCGGGACTGCAGCGGAGGTGAGCCAGGTGCATATCGCCCCCCTCCGCGGCAGCGATCCCCTGTTGCCGAATACGGCCTGCTGAAGCCGTGGCTAAAATCATTACCGGCCGGGAGCCGGGTTTAAGCGGTGGGAGGCGGGAGGGGACTCCTGTGGATCAGCGGGCAATCCCCCCCCCCCCCCGGACTAGCGGACCCCTCCCCCCTTTCAGACCAGGGGATACGGCCTGCAATAAAGGCCTAGAAACGCCCACACTTCTATAGGCCTCAATGAGCCTTCAGTGGGCCAGGGGCACAGCCTACACTGGGATCCTCGAGGTGCCCACATTGCCATAGACCCTACTGAGTCACCAGAGGGCCCACAAAACCTTCCATACCTGCGGCCCTGCATCTGGGGAGTACTGAAAAGGGCCCCTTACATCCGCCCTGAGGGACCCGAAAACCAACACATTACGGGGCCTGACAGAGTTGCACATAAGTTTATAAACACCGTGGGGCCCAGCATGGGTCCAGAAAACATGGTGGCTTAGTTACGGGAGACCTGACACGAGGTGAAAATTTTGATGCTATCAAGGAGAGACACCGCTGCTATGGGGAAAACTGATAGGAAACCTGCTACCCCACGCTCCAGATCCCCCCCGCAGGCCTAACGGCTCCACAAATCGCAGCATTCCAGAGTTATTTCACTCTCAGACACCAGAACACGCTGTGGCTTCGGCTCCTGCTTCTCCAACACAGTCGCTTCACAAGACGCCTCATTCGCAAAACACGAACTCAGCCACAGCAACCACACCCTGTCAACGTGACACCCCACCTCTCACTATAGAGGATTTGAAAGTGGTTGCATCAGATATTAAAGAGACTCTCTCTGCCGCAATAGCAGATTTGCATATCGATATGCAGGCGGTAGCCCAAAGGCTTGAAGCGGTGGAGGATAAAGTTATCACACATGACCTTGCCATTCATGATATTCGCATGCTGGTAGATACGCAAACTATGCACCTAAGAGAGCTGGACCGCCACATCAAAGACCTAGACAACAGGGGGCAACGTCATAACTTAAGGGTGCGCGGTGTATCTGAAACAATTGAACCTGGTCAACTCAACCAAACTCTTTTAACCATGTTCAATGATCTGCTGGAAAGGCCGCAAGAGTCTCTTATTGAGTTTGAACGCCTCCATAGGGCATTACGACCTAGGGGTAGAGAGTCTGACCCCCAAGGGACATAATTTGTTGCTTTAGTCGATTTCCGTCTTAAAGAAGAAATATTGCATAGAGCTAGGGAGCGCATTCGTGTGATCTTTAATGGAGCAGACATTAAATTTTTTCAAGATCTATCACATCTCACTTTACAACGTAGAAAGGACTTGCGCCCTTTATTAGAGCTACTACGCTCCAGGGGTTTTACTTACCGCTGGAGATTCCCTTTTGGCCTGTCAGCCACACACATGGGAAGATCTGCGCTCCTAAGATTCCCGGAAGATGTTATACCAGTTTGTGAAGCACTCGACATTCCTAAAGTGGACATACCTAATTGGTCAGGCGAATCCCACTTCACATCCCTGGAAGAAGAAGAACCAATGGAGGCCCACTCTGCTGGCCATCTTGGAGGAACAAGGTGATGTAGACTGTCTCATCGCACCTCGTCCTCTCCTGCAAGCCGACAGCTCAACCTTGGGGACAATTCTCCAGCCACTCCAGCGCACCATAAGGCACGTCATGAATAACACTTTTCCGTTCCCCCTCTCCCCACATCAGTGCATTACCGCTTATCTATTTACTGGCTATTCTTACAGCTGGACTAACATTCCAAATGCTGGTTCATTTTCACCTCCGAAGGTAATCCTAAACACCTTGAGACAAGGCGCTAGTGTATATGTATTATAATGGACTGTCTTCATTCTTATGTACAACATCTGCTCATTATATGTGTACACCGATTTTGTTTGTGGACACCAGGATTATGCTAGCTCTTGACTTCTGCAGACTGCATAGTAGCGGTGTCCACAGAGTTGTGGTCGATACTCTTACCGATTTTGAATTAAGTAGGATCGGTCAATGACGACGCACTTTGCTGGTGGTATCGGCCGAGGCCGGAGCGTGATGCGATTTTTGAGCTCCAGTACTACAGAATGCTTATTTGACTGGTTTTATGTATATGTCACTGAATCTTAAACTTTGCAGATGGTTTCCCCAGACAGGACAGGTCATGCAACTGTGATCTTTTGTTTATCTTATTTTTGTATACTGAGGCCTTCCTGAGTTGCCTGCAGAGTACATGCGTTGACCCACGGGCTATTCTGGAAGGAGACTGATATCTATGAGTTCATATTTGACATTACGGTCCTGTGACACTGCTGATTCAGAACTATGCCTTAACTACTCCCATGCCTCATCCATTTAGTTTATCCGCAAAAGTCTTAATTACCTATGCTCCTTGACTTGACTATAATGTTTACCCCTACTCACACATACGCATCCAGATGTATGCATTCACAAGTGAAACACTGCGGGTAATGCACTACTGCCCTTCCCCCTTCCCCTCAGTATCGATTCAATATCACCTCCCTCTTTTATTATAGCTTGATGGCCTTCACATCCCTCTTAATTTTGGATATGATTACCCTAGCAAGCTAGGGCTCTCCTAGTTCTCAAAATTCAGCTTTTTAACTGTCTTCAAACCTGATGTAACAGCATGTATACTGAATAGGAGTTCACTAATGCGTTATGCACAATATCAGTGTGCTTTAAAGTTGTGTTAGTCTTTAATTACATGTTTTTGGATTTTGTTGGACCATGCTCTCGACTGGCCACAACCGCATGATACTTCCTCAGTGGTTTTTCATAACCACGTGCTTCTGGAGTTTGTCTCCTTGTACAGTGGTGGCCTGTTGTACAGCGTACTACGTCATGTTTGAGTTCATTTTCTCTTTTTTACTAGGATCATAGAGCCACAGTTTAACCTGAAGGTTGGCCCTTGAAATACGTTTCTTGTTATTGCATCACGTATTTGCTATGTCTATGGTTTCATCTACAACTAATGTTTTTGCAGTCTGCTTTGACATATTATAGGAGAGCTCATCATGCTTCCTTCTTGGGCCGCACTACATGACATGTGACCAGTCGCAGATTTACAGAATCACTACCTTTATTTCTTGCTCACCTCGTGATACTGTAGTACTGTAACGGTATAACTACACCAAATCCGGTGACTTAGTCGCACCTTAATGCCCTACTAAAAGAGTATTACACATTACTAAACACATTAGCAATGGCCATTAGATCACATTCCCTTAATACACACGAGTGACCACTTCGAGTCCCACCTACAAATGATTACCGTATTACAACTAACACACCTTTTATAGGTATTATCGCCTATGTTTAGCCCCGTGATACCTTATGCACCTCTCTCCTTCACCACTAGCTGACATCCACCTACCTCCTTGTGTCATGGCTTTCTTTTACTGGACTTTACACTACACTTGCTTCTCACTCCCACGATAACTGGTGGGCCCTTGAGGTTTTAGTTGGGTTTGTCCTGATACACCTCACGGAGGCCTCCTCTGGATCTGACACAATTCCGATTTCTACTACACCATACACCAAGTACCTTACGACTGCTTTTACAGGACAGCATAGCTGGACTACTCTGTCCCCAGAATTTACTCTTCTAGATCAGTATTGGGATTAAACATCATCACATCTGTCTGTTTTTGAATGTGAATGCCTAATGCTTCTCACCTCTACTGATTTCTGATTTCCTGAACTCTTTTTCGCTCTTCCACTCCACTCTTTCAATTCTTTTTCTTCCAAAAAATTTTTATTGAAATACAAGACATTTGAGATTAAAGACATGTACGGAGCACATTCTGCACACGTATAACTGAAGCAATCTCCCGTAACGCAGACGGGTAGTCAGACATGTAATTGACGTATGCAGTAAACATAAACAGGAGATCACGCTACCCAGTAAACAAAGTAGAATAACAAGTTCGCAAATATGGATGGTAAGCAATAGAGGTATAGAGGATGCAAGTGTCGGGGGTAAAAAGCGCTTAAGTAATCGGGTAGTGGAGCACAAAACAGCATTGATGTCTGAGGCGGACGCCTCGTGCAATTCCGCACCCGGTTAAGTTAAGATTCTGCTTGTATGTAGAAATAGTTGTTTAAGAGAGAAATATGAGACAAAAGGAAAGAAAAGAGAGAAAAGAAAAAGAGGAGAGTACTGTATATGGAGGAAGATTTAGAAAGCACAGGGAGGAGTAAGAGGGGAAAAAAAAAAAAAAAAAAAAAAAAAAAAAGGGGGGGGGGGAACGGAGAGGGGGGGGGGGGGGGGGGGGAGAGGTGGGAAGGAAGTGAAAGAGGAAGAATGGATCAAGTAATAGGTAATAGCTATTAAGCCAACCATAATATAATATAGTAGACAAGCTAATAGGTATTATCCTTAGGATTTAACATACATTTCGATAAACACGGTCCGCGGCGCTATTCCAGAGGTGATAACTTTGAACGGTATTCACGACCTGTAGATTAGTTTTAGTTATTCATATAGAGATTATAGAAATTGGTAGTTTGGAAGTGTTTCCAACACGCCCAAGTTTTCCGAAATCTCTCCGGGTGGTCTCTTGTCACTGAAATCAATTCCTCCATCTCCGCAACTCTGATGACCCTATGAAACCACTCCCGCACAGTAGGAATCTGTTCTGATCGCCAGTGGACAGGAATGCATTGTTTTGCCGCATTTATCATATGCAGGGTAAGAGACTTATGATACATCCTTAACGGAATTGAGGAGTGGTGAAGTAAAAATTGAGCCGGGGTGTATTCCAGAGTGTAAGTAGTCACTTGTGAGACTATATCTCGCACTTTTTCCCAAAAAGGCTGCAACAAGGGACAATCCCACCAGATATGTAGGAGTGTGCCTGTTGTCTGTTTACATCTCCAGCACAACTCTGAAATGTGAGGGTCAAATTTATGCAGCAGGGACGGAACTCTGTACCATCTAGAGTATAATTTGTAATTACTTTCCTGCGTGGAAACACACATGGAGCCCGAATGTATATGTTCATAAATGTGATCCCAGTCGTCAGTTGACAAAGGTATTTGTAAATCTCGTATCCAAGCCTCACACGCTTTTCGAGGTTGAGATATACTAGTAGTTTCAAGAAGGGAGTAAAGCTTGGATATAACATGTCGCTGGGGGGAATTCGAGAACACTCTTTCAATTCTAACTCGCTCCTATATCTCCGTTCTTCCCCCAACCGCCCCTACTCTTATTCCCCCCCTTTTTTTTTTTTTCTAAAAATAAAATGTCCACTAAACGCACATCTGTACGAACCCACTGTACATTCACTGTGGCATCTCTTAACGCAAAAGGCCTAAATATACCGGAGAAACGCTCACAACTCCAGACGTGCTTTTCATTCAAGAAACTCATTTTCAAGCTGATCACATCCCTAAATTTGCCAATGCCAATTATCCCACAGCATATCAAATGTGTAATTCCTGGACGCTTGCTTGCCATATCTGCTTCTAGGAAACATATGCCTCAAGCGTCTTTTACCTCCTTACTCCAAAAAGTTCATACATTGGAATGCTCGCATAAACGCGCTAAGGTGGTCGAGTCTGCATACGAACTTGACCAAGCCCGCAAACAACTTCAAGACATAGTGGAAAAGAAAACAAAGCGGCAGTACATTTTAACGCAAAAACTCTTATACAAACATGGAAATAAGTGCGGCAGGTTTTTAGCTCGGGCCTTGCAATCTAAAAAAGCGTCTCGTACCATTTCTCAACTTCAATCTAAACAAGGTCTCTTGCTTACCACCTCCACGGATATTGCAGCAGAATTCGAAAAATATTATACCTCTCTGTACAACCTACCTTTACCATCCAAACCATCGGGGGACGCTAGACCACGTAAGGTCATTATCCAGTCTTTTCTTGCTCAATTTCTCCCTAAACCCATTTCCCAGTCACAAGCAAAAGAACTGGATGGTGTTTTGACGCTGGAAGAACTGCAACAGGCCATTGCACAATTAAAACCAGGCAAAAGCCCGGGACCCGATGGACTGACTACCGCGTATTACAAATCTTTCATTGACGTCCTAGCACATCCATTCCTAAAATCTTTCAATTTACTAGATACCCCAGGACAGCCCATGCGCTTTTTCTCCGAGGCACATATCACATTAATTCCTAAAGAGGGTAAAGACCAGACATTGCCAGCAAACTATCGCCCGATATCCCTATTGAACGTCAATCTCAAGATTTTTGCCAAGATATTGGCCAACCGCTTACTGCATATTGTAGATCTTATTGTCTCAACTGACCAGGTGGGGTTCGTCCCCAGTAGAGAGGCTAGAGACAACACGATCATGGCAATCAACATACATCATTGGTTAACGCAGAAGAAACAATCAGGTTTCTTCCTTTCTCTAGACGCCGAAAAGGCCTTTGACAGATTGGCCTGGGACTACATGGAAGCAGTTCTGGTTGGTCTGGGGATACCTTATCGTCTTCTGAACTTTATCATGCTGCTATACGCCTCACCGACTGCTAAAGTGAGAGTCAATGGCCTTCTTTCAGAAGCTTTTTCCATAAGTAATGGGACCAGACAGGGCTGCCCATTATCTCCCCTCCTATTTATTCTTACACTGGAACCATTCCTGAATTGCATTAAACAGAATGACAATATTAAAGGGATTTCTATAAATGGCAAAACTCACAAAATATCAGCCTTCACTGATGACATCTTACTCTTCTTGACGCATCCACACATTACATTAACTAATCTACTACATGATTTCAAGATGTTTCAGTATCTGGCCTATTTTAAAATCAACTTCAATAAATCCCAAGCACTCAATGTTTCATTATCCCAGGACGCGATTAGACAGGCAAAATCTAATTTTCCCTTCACGTGGCAATCAAAAGCCATCACCTATTTAGGAATCCAATTGCCAACCCATCTCACAGAACTCTACGACAAAAACTTTCTACCCATCCTGTGTAACATTACTAAAGATCTGCAAACATTGGATAAACCATTTTTTTCTTGGTTTGGCAGAGTAGCTATCATCAAGATGAATGTGCTTCCTAGACTTTTGTACCTACTACAAACCATTCCAATCCAATTGCCCAACTCCTTCTTCAAGTCATACAAAACATTATGTACCTCGTTTCTATGGAGTAATAAGCGCCCTAGAATTGGCTTTGACCAACTAACCAGGCCCAAAACATGTGGAGGTATAGGGCTACCCGACATCTCCCGCTACTACAAAGCATGTCAGATGGCAAGAATAGTCGACTGGTCCACGAACCATGCTCTCAAGGCCTGGGTTGCCTTAGAAGCGGCTTTTTCGGAGACCCCGCTCGCCACTTCCCCGTGGCTGCTAAAACATCACATTCCATCTGAACTCAAGGAACACATCCTCATAGGCCCTACTCTGTCCTGTTACCATCAAATCAGCAAGCATATAGCGTTCTCATCCACACCTGGCCCACTCACTCCTGTCAGATTGAACCCAGACTTCCCCCCTGGTATGTCTCATGCCTTTCTTGCGGGAATATATGCTTTATACATGTCTAGAACACACCAGTGACCTCTCAACCAGGAAAGCTTGCAAGGCCTGGAGCCCTGACTTACAAATCCAACTTTCACTTGAAGACTGGGGCCACATATATGAACACATGCACAAAGGGTCTTTATGTGTCTCCACACAAGAAAATAACTTTAAAGTATACTCTAGATGGTATAGGGTTCCATCCCTGCTTCACTGCTTCGACTCCAACATTCCTGATTTGTGTTGGAGATGCCATAAAACGGCGGGTACACTCCTGCACATCTGGTGGGAATGCCCATTGTTGCAACCCTTCTGGGAGTTCAATCTACAATCGCACAAGTTACCACATATGCCCTAGACCTTTCCCCCGCACAATTTCTGCTACACCATACCGCACTTCCATTTCAGACATACCGTAAGTCACTCACTATGCACATGGTGAATGCTGCAAAGCAATATATCCCAGTACACTGGCGCTCAACACATGTTCCCACTGTACGAGAATGGTATGCTAGGATCAACAAAACTGAAGAAATGGAGGAATTGATTTCTATAGCTAAGGAACATCCGGAGAGATTTAGGAAAACATGGGCCTGCTGGAATCATTTCAAATCCACTCCTGCCTATCACTTAATAGTAAATGATCAATCTATATCCCCGGACTAAATGACCCAATACAACGCTCTATAAGGGAATACCCGGATCACCAGGGACACTTTTACCATGCGTAAAGATGGGCTGTAGAGATATATTATGACATGCCTAACGGGGTCTCTGATCCACGTGCTACCCCACTGTCCGACCTTACACGTTCCATACTCTAAGCTTTATAACTAACTTTCTGGCTTGGCTAATACTTGGGGATGTGCTCCACTTTAATTTTCTAGTTCCTATACACGCTACCTCCGCGTAATCTCTTACTTCCCCCCTCCCCCATATACCTTTTTTTTTTTTTTCCTTCTCCCTTCCCCCATATCCCCCCACCATTTCATCGCGCAGCTTCTTTTCGACCTGTTCTTCTTCTCTCCGACCTCTCCTTTTTCACACCTGTCACACCACCTTATCATTCCTTCATCACCAACCAGAATAGAGCACCTACCTTTACACAGATATGACTCACCTCAACTGTATCATATACTTAAGTTATGAATAAGTAAGCCATGACGTCCACAATATTCAGTGCCCTCCATACCCTAATCTTCATACCACTCCATCATAAATATATGCTGAGATTCAAGATGTGATAACGCACACCTACATTGCTGGATTCTCTTTCCTCTGCGTATCCATTGGTTGTAGTGTATGTTTGATGTACTGTTCCATTCCACATGGCCTTGTTTTACAGTTTACAATAAGCCCCGTCTGCGAAACGGGAGACAACGTGTCATGTCTATGTTCTGACTGTGATCTATAGCTGTATATGCTCTATATGCTAACTTGTCTGCTCTTATACTAATAAAATATTTTTTTGGAAGAAAGTTATCCTAATCATACAGAACAGGACACAGACAATATAATCATACACCATGTGTTATAGTGACGTGTAACTTTAATCGATTGGATACTGGCAAGCTTTTGAGGACACATCCCTTGGGGCACCTCCCTATAACCCTATCGCACACAGGGAATCATTTTTTTTGGTATACAAAAAGAAACAAAATCTAATGCGACTTTACTGGTACATAAAGCAGACAACCTCATGTTGTACATTAAACATATTTATTGAATTGCATCTTCCAAACACATTATGTAAAAACAAAACTTGGCTAATGAGCCCAAGAAATCACAGCATCATGTACTATGGCATCAATGTCCTCCAGAGGTTGACACGTTTCGCTTGTTAGCTTCTTCAGGACCCCAAAACTGGAGGCGAGGAAATCAAATGCCTAAGCAGCAAGGGGTGTGTGTGTGTGCCATTAATAATACAAATACAGTGTCAAAAACCTCTTAAACCATACAAAAAACATTCTCCACAAACTCACATGCCAGCATAAATGGTGATACGAGGCAACAGCACCCACATAGAGGGTCAAAAGATGGTCTTGGGTGAGCGTCCATATCCATAGCCCCTCTCCCTCGTCCCCAATCAAATGGAACCCTGCAAAGAGAACAACAAAAACAGTCCCACTACAGAAGTAAAAGGGCAGGGGAAAGAGGGAGAAGGAAAGGAGGGGGGGGATATTACCTCCCAAGCATAACTAGTAGTAGATCACTCACTGACTCAAGAGACCAACAGCGGATGTATTCATTGCGAGTATTATCCATATGCAAAATATTCCATGGATGCATTCCAAAAAGCAATCTAAATATAACAATATGTATGGAAATATCCACGGTCTAAGGAATCATAACCATCTCCGGCAAACCATTCCCAAACTCCTACCTGGTAATCCCATCCAAAGGGAAGGTTCAAAAAGAATGCAAGGCTGGATAAAGATTGTATAATGCAAATATGCTCCTTTTCAGATGTCTCATATGTTTCAGTACACAAAATCTTCTAAGTGTGGCTCCTGCAATAACACAAACCAATAGCCATGCTTAGTAATTCCCGAATAACTATTCCATCCGTCAAACCAAGTCAAACACCATATCTCATACCTTTTTAAGGCACTATATTGCGTCAACCATCCACTGTTTGTGCTTGCCGAATTGCGCCAAAACTGGCATGCGGTAGGGTGCTTAAATGTCAGCAATCAGGGACAACACCTCCAACCCAGGTAAAAACCACAGGGTGAAAACTGACCAGGCAGTTTATTTGCGCATGCGCGCACACACAGTGCTTCCCCCCTAACAAGACAGTGGGTGCAAGTGCCCACAATAAAAGCACACAGCTCATGCGCGCCCTCCTCCATAGACGCCGCAGCCTCACCATCTAATACCTAAAGGAGACAATAGACCGCACCCAAACAGTGGCAAACAACGACTAAATGGAGCCAATACCCAGCAGCCACCACCTCGGGAAACCCTGGAGTCCAGCCTCCTAGATTTCTTCCATAGCCAGGGGCCTCCATTATGCATATAGTCTATCAGTACCATGAAGAGAAAGCAATGAATGAACCAAATACTAAATAATTATATGCCCAGATATATTCTGTCCATGATGGAGACCGTAAAGGAACAGAAGAGGGCATGAGCCCCCATCCAAACCAGACCATAAGTGAATGCCGCAGCACACCCAACATCACACCAATGCAGAGAACCGTTAAATATAAACAAACATAAAAGTGAAACTAAAGCTAAATCATAACATAATAGCCTTGGAAAATCATGAAATATTCCCCAGAAGAGTATACTACACATCAGGGTGGTCCTACTCTTTCACTTCTTACAAGAAAGGTGTATAACTTAATGCCTCATTCAGGCCTGGAGGGTGAAGTTGCATTCAGAGTGTAAATCCATCTTGCCTCTTTTTACAGAATGTTTTGGTCAAAGTTTCCTCCCCGAGGATCCTCAAATACCCTTTCCAAGGCTGCAAAACATATCATATCTGTATTCTGGCCATGTTTCAGAGCCATATGTCTCACAATGGGTGTGTACAGCAAGTTTCCCCACATAAAAGGCTCCGCATTTACACAACATTATATATGCCACACCTTTGGTTTGACAGTCCACAAATTGCCTAGTCTTGTGTAGCACCCATTGGGTAAGGGTACGGATGTCCCATCTAGGATCCAAGCACAATAGTCACATGATCCAAATTTAAAAGTGCCCTTTCTATCCTCAATATTAGATGGCATGTCATGAAAATGGCTCCTAACCAAACAATCCTTGAGTGATTTAGATCTTTTAAATGTAATTTGGGGATAGTCCTTGATATATTTATGCAGAATAGGATCATCCGTCAATAAGTGCCAATGCTTTTGTATGGCATCTCTAGTCTTCCAATGTTGACTAGAAAAAGGTTCGCTTAGGATGGGGCGCAACAAGTCCCCTTCGCCACCCCCTGCACCTGGAGGTAGTGGGAGCCATCAAAGGTAAATACATTCCTACTCAAGATATGTTTAAGCAACCGCATGATAAATACATTAAAGAAAAGCTGCCATCTTTCTGATTCAAAAAGCGCCCCACTGCAGACACCTCTAATTCATGAGAGATGCTGCAGTATAGGGCCTCCACATCAATGGAGACCAACAAACAACCAGATGGAACCACTACATCATCCAATTTCCGAAGTAAATGTGGGGTATCCTGTATGTAGGACGGAAGAGTTTGTATGTAAGGACGCAAATAAGCATCCACCAGTTGACTACCCTTTTCTGTCTTAGCCCCTATTTTAGAAATTATGGGTCTACCTGGTGGCCTCTCAATATTTGTGTGTGTCTTTAGGAAGGGCGTAGAAGGATGGAATCCTTGGAAAAGGGACCGTTACTGCCTCATAAAGTTCCTTATCAATTGTAGTGTTGGTATATGCCTCCTTTTAATATCTCGTCAAACACCCTATTGAAGGTAAGTACAATTACCTCAGAAATCGGCATATACCACTCCTTATTAGATAGGATATCAAGGCACATCTGTTTGTAACTGTTGTTGTCCATTACAACCACATTGCCTCCTTTTTCCGCCATTTTAATCGGAAGGGTCTTATTCTGCTACAGCCCACCAAGGAGGGGAACTTAGAAGATTTTATCTTCCGTTTACTAGTCCCATGCTCCTTCACAGAATGTGTAGAAGGGATCCCAAAACCCGCCTCAGTGTGTTCACAAGCAACCGGCACGGTCTGGGAATGAACCTCTTCTTCCGATAAAGGCGGACAACCCTCAATTTCACTTAAAAGATCCATAAGTTCCTTTAAAGCTAGAAAGTCCTTAACAGTATATCCTTTCCACTGTTCTCTTTCTTGCAATTCCCATTTCTTTTTCTTTCTGTGATCATCAAAAGATACTTGTATGTTTTAATCTGTGAGCAAACAAATTAAGATCCTTTTACACACTCAAATGTATCTGATCTAGCCATGGGACAAAAGCTAAGACAATGTTCCAAGACCTCCATTTCACTTTGAGACAACTTGTGAGATAAAAGATTAATAATTTGTAGCCTATCAGTTTCTAATTCTGCTTGACCACATATCTGTCTAGATCAGTGGTTCTCAACCTGTGGGTCGCGACCCCTTTGGGAGTCGAACGACCCTTTCACAGGGGTCGCCTGAGACCATCGGAAAACGCATATATATGGTCTTAGGAACTGAGACAACGCTCCTCTATCTGTCTCCAGGCGGGTCCGCCCACATACGAGAAAGAGAACAGTCAGTGATGACACCTGACCCCTCTGGCCCAGCCTATCATCTCCCACAACATCTGCCCTGCCCATTGTCTGCACTGCTCTCCCAATCATCACTGAGCGGTGACATCATCCCCTGCTCTAAATGCAGGGCTTATCAGGATTAAACTAGAACTTGACCAACCAGACTCCTCCTCCTGTGTGTAGCTGGGGGTTTCTAGTGCTAGTCCAGTCCCAGGGAAGGTCTCAGTGGGTGTGTTGGGAACACCTGTCCTATGTGTACGAAGGCCTCATTTATAGGTGATTCCTCAGTGTGTGAGGGCCATGGATCCTGTAGAGAAGAACGTTAAGAAAAGAAAATATAGGGAGGACTTTTTACAGTATGGTTTTACCTCAGTAATTACAGCAGGAATGGAGAAACCGCATATCAGGTATTTACATTATGATTCATAATAGTAGCAAAATTACAGTTATGAAGTAGCACTGAAAATAGTTTTATGGTTGGGGGTCACCACAACATGAGGAACTGTATTAAAGGGTCGCGGCATTAGGAAGGTTGAGAACCACTGGTCTAGATTGTTGGGAAACTTCCTGACATTGTCCTGTTTTGGAGAGCTTTCTAAAAAATCGTTATTACCATCCCGAACGGACATACCCTTTTGGGACCGCCCCTGATTTAGAAAACTTATCATATGGTGCATTCTTATTAACTTGTGTATGTGTCAGTGCCATGTCTTGAACAACCTGTGTAGTCAGGACCAAAGCTGCCGAATAATTGGTGTAGATATCCCTAATGGAACTGTCTCCGTAAGCTCCTATATCACCTGTATCAGAATCAGTGCCAGTGTCCATATGTTGATCAGCTTCCCTGGTTGTCTTTTTACCACCATCATTGTGCCCATCACCAGTATTGTGTCATTTGCGAAACCCACAGCCCCATCTTTTCATTTTCCTAAATGTTTGTGAGATGTGGGAAACTGATGATGCATTAGAAGTGTCAGAATCAGTGCCCTCTTGTGTAGCACCTATTGGATTTGCCAAGCCAGCTGAATCTGTTTCTACGCCCTCTACCACGTTGTGGCCTTTTATATGCATATTTACCATTAAATGCCATTTTATCTCTAATAAATTTCACATCCTTTATTATATATCAATTCCTTGTTAAATTTCTCAAGATGATCCTTTAGTTCCCCATCTTTTCCAAAAATCTCGGATGTGCACATAGGACCAAGTTTTGCTTCTGTACCTCTACAATATCATTATTAATTTCCTTGATTTCTTTAACATGATAGTCAATCAAAAGGCCCATAATTTTCCTTGTGCAATCCTGAAGGTTGGATTTCCATTGTTTGTTTTTTAAAATCACTCTTAATATCCCATAGGTTAGGGAAGACCTGAATCCTCAACCATTGAGGATTCAGATCCTCCTTGATGTAGCGTTCCAAAAACTTAACTTGCCAAAATAGATTAGATTTTCTCTCCAAGGCCTGCTTTAGTTTAAGTATTAAAGCCTAAACTTCTAATTCAATCCCTTGATTATTCCCACAATCCTTGTGTATTTTTGACATAAAGCCATCCCACTATGTACCAGTATAGTCCGTCATAATGAGAGTTTACTAATGCACAAATAAAGTGGCAAAAATTTCCCAATTCATTAAAAAGATTATTATTATACAACCATAATTACATTAGTAAGTGTCCTTTGCTCAAAAACAAATCTCCACACACTGGAGAGAGCAAGTGCAGTCATCAAAAAACGGCATCTTCTGCCCATATCATGTAAATATATTACATTAGACTGCAAGTGTACCTCATCCCTAATATGAAATACAAATATCTATATATATATATATATATATATATATATATATATATATATCTATCTCACACGCACCATTAATCATACAAATACAGTGTCACAAAAACATCATAAACCTTCCAAAAACTATTATCCGCAAACTCCCATGCCAACATAAACGGTGATGCGAGGCAACAGCGCCCACATAGAGGGTCAAAACATGGTCTTAGATGAGCGTCAATATCTAGAAACCCTCCCCCTTGTCCCCAATCAAATGGAACCCTGCAGAGAGAACAACAAAAACAGTCCCACTACCGAAGTAAAAGGGCAGGGGAAAGACAGAGAAGGAAAGGAGGGGGGATAATACCTCCCAAGCATAACTAGTAGTAGATTACTCACCGACTCAAGAGATAAGCCGCGGATGTATTTGTTCCGAGTATTATCCATATGCAAAATATTCCATGGATGCGTTCCAAAAAGCAATCTAAATATAACTATACAGTATGTATGAAAGTCAGTATGGAAATATCCACGTTCTAAGGAATCATAACCATCTCCGGCAAACCATTACCTACCTGGTAATTCCATCCAAAGGGAAGGTGCAAAAAGTTTGCAAGTCTTTTTTGCTAGTGCCTGAAGGTGATGGACCTATTCTCCTTCACAGAGAAATCCGTTTCAGTATTTTATCTTTCTTCATTATTTTCTTTGAATTTGCAATGCAAAATCCTGCAAAACTGTTTGTGAACAGATTGAATGTGCAGTCTATGATTGGGTCACTCCTGAAAGGGTTTTCACTACCCCCAAATATCTATTTCTATAGTTGATCTGCCATCTCTGTACTAAACAAACCTCTCACTGTACCTATTGAAGATGTTCCTTCTTTTAAAGATTCAGCATTTAGAAAGTTTTAGACTCTCCTAAAGGTTCTTTTTTAATTTTGCAGGACAAGCCCTGCAACCAGGTCTTGCTGCAATAAGTCAAACTGCAGCTGATTAGACTAGGAGAGTGAGCAACCAACATTACAGAGCAATTGCTTTATACGCTTTGTTTTTATCTGTAGATGCCCTAGAACAGGGCACGTGGCTATGAATGCAGCCCAATACAAAATCATGAAATTACTTACCGTAAAAATGTTTGTAAATTAATTTTTGCAAAAAATTGCAAGCAAACGCAAACGCGTGCAGCCAAAGAAAAATTTGACAGTCTCTCTACTGGACTTTTATAAGTTTTATCTTCCCAAAGAAAAATATCCCACTCTTCACGATTGCCTTATTCATGTTGTCAGTTTTCTGCAGCACCTATATTTGTGAGCAACTATTTTCAAGGATGAAGCAAACAAAGGGCAAAATTAGAACCAAAATAACGGAGCATCTTGAGAATTGCAACTACAGTCATTGAACCAGATATTGATGCGTTAGTTTATCAAAAACCATGTCAAACATCACACTAGTTTTTGTGTTGCCATTTTTTTTGCTTTTATCATATATATTACAAAAAAAAGTTTTTTTACTTGGGTACATTATCTATAGTAATCATAGACTGTAATCATTAACTTGTGATCTGCTTGAATTTTTATGCTCATCAGCTATCCTTATTGTTAGTGTATTTTATGTGTGGCCCAAGACAATTCCTCTTCTCCCAGTGTGGCTCAGGAAAGTCAAAGGGTTGGACACACCTGCCCTGGTACATGTCTTGAGACAAATTTCCAGAATGGCTCTAATATCCATTTCACATATGGTTATTCTTTATGGCTTAAAGCTTGGACAGGTTCAGCTGCTTGCAAAAGGTGTCACACACATATGCCTTTCGAGGAAGACACTTACAGTATATGATTAAGCACTTCACCAATTTACCAGAGGTCACCAGTGAAAATGTTTTATGTCCACAAAAGAAGATTCCAAAAACCTCTCCTGCAGGAGAGCCTAAATCTTCACAATGCAGAGCACCTGTCTGCTCTGCCTGGGCTTCAAATTCAAAGGCTAGGTTCAGCCCTTTCTTTTGGCACAAGACTTGGCCCACAAAAGCCTTCCCCAAAGCCCTCTTCACGGTGAAAGGGCACTCTCACTCCTAGGGACTTACATTTTGCCTTCACCGCTTTCTTCTTTCAAATCAACCAAAGACTGCTCAAGAACAGTTAGATTTTCAAAAAGCCCTAAATCGCTTCTTGTCCCAGGGAGTCATTGCGCCAGTACCTCCACAAGACAAGTTCAAAGATTTCTATTTAAACCTGTTCATGATTTCAAAACCAATTGGAGTTATTTGCCCCATTATATACCTAAAATCCCTGAACAGATTCCTTTTAACACCAAAATTCCACATGGGGTCTAGGTCAGTAACTGCCTCTATGAAACCAGGGGAATACTTGGCATCTGTGGATATCCAAGATGCCTATATGCATGTTCCCATTTACCCAGCTCATCAGTGTTTTCTGAGCTTCTCATTGGCAGAAAATCTCTTCAAATTTGTTGCATTGCCCTTTAGCCTATCTTTCACTTTCAGTGTTCACAAGGTCTTGGCACCTCTACTGGCCCTGCTCAAGACCCAGGATATTCAAGTCACATACTATCTAGATGATCTGTTTCTGTAGGATTCCTCTTCCAGTCAGTTGTCAGAAAATGTCTACAGGATAATTCAACTGTGTTACTAAACCCACAGTAAAATCAGTCTGTATATGCAATAAAGCATGCTTGTTATACTCACTGTGGAACCCAAGGAGTTAAACCTCTGCATTGTGTAAAAAGGCCTTTTTGATCCTGTTTTCTCTGCCTCTCTTGTTCAGATGTCCACCTGATAAGACAGACTGAACCTGTAGCCATATACACGTGTTAAGTTTGGTGTGTATTGCTGGAGAGGTTTTTTTGTCTTTTTTGTTTTTGTCTTGGGAGAGTGAATGTGATCAGCGTAGGGCCAATCAGCACTGCCCAGACAGATGGTCATTGGTTTTGCATCCTCCTGGAGCAGAAAGAATACTCCTACAATCTTTAACCAGTGCTCTGCTGAAGTCACAGGACTGCTCTGAATGATGTTGAGAAAAGGTATTTAGCAGTTGATATTTACTAAATAATTGCACTTCCATGTTCTGTGTACTGTGTGAGACCAGATATAGTGAATACAGGGTCCTGGGTTTAGTACCATTTTAAGGCTTTAGGATGGGTGATCATTTTTAACAGTTCTGCTCTTCTCTTTGCCTGGAATACTTGGGTCTGGTCCCAAGACACATCCCAAGCAAAAGTCTTTCTTTCAGAAAAGAAAATTGTTTCTCCAAGAACTAATGCTTGAGAATGGAGATCCAAGGGAAATCCCACAGTGAGATTCTTCATGACAGTTCTGGGCCTGATGGTCGCCTTCTTCGAGGAAGTGCTTTTTTCCTAATTCCATTCAAGAACACTACAGCAAAACATTTTGTTGACATGGAAAAAGCAAGCTCTCTCCTTCAACTTACCCATGCTCCTATCCAGTCAAGAGCTTCCCTATCTTCTCAGATCCCCACCCCAGCCCTAACGATGGGGAAGTCCTTCATCCACTACCACTGGAAAGTCCTTATAACAAAAAGAGATTTTTCTCAGGCTGGGGAGGATTATTTCAATTCTTGACCATTCAAGGAACATGGTCAAGAGTGGAAACAAGCTTCCCATTAACATCCTGAGACTCAGAGCAGTTAGGTAGTTCCTACAGCACTGGAACCCCCCTGTAATGTACCTGTTGATGGAATCTGAAATGCAGAGGAAGGCCTCTCTTACAGCTCTGGCTCAGTAGCCCTGGTAAAGTAACAAGGAGTGGCAGACCACAGAGTGGCACAGTGCCTATATATGACTTCTGCTGTTGGATGCTTATGTGCATCTGGGTATGCAGGAGCAGCTAGCGGATGGCACACTGACAGAGCAGAAGCGGAAGATCGGCACAGCTCAGCTGGTTCAGGATCAGGAAGAAGGATAAAGACGGGGTTAGACAGTCTGGGTCAGCAACTAGCATGCAGATCAGGCATAAACAGCAGGCAGAAGAGTAGTCAGGAGTCAGGCCAGGATTGGTAATGACAAGGCAGATGCAAAGTCAAAAGCTAATCCAGGGGTCAGTGCGGGCAGCGATCAGGAAGAGTCAGGAGCGAACCAGGTTGGCAACAGGAGAGCAAGACAGGAACGGATGCTTAGGAAACGTAATAGTCCAAACGTCACTGACACAAGGAACTAGTGAAGTTTAAATAGCCCTCAAAAAGAGGGGGATGTGAAAAGAGATTCACAGAAAAAGCGGTTACATAATGAACAGAAAGCGGTACTCAAAAATTCCTCAAATTATGCTTTATTACAAAAATTGCATATGTAGACATTTAAGTGAATACCTCAGTTACCCATCACCACAAGATGAGACCATACAACAAAGTATGACCTAAAACTAATAGGTTAAAAACAGACGTTGTCATATGCAGCATTGCATTTCTGATGTTTAGCCTTATGGTACAATTTTTTGAACACATCCCCCTACATGGTGGTGTAACCTGTGTGTCAGTGCTGCTTATGTACTAGACCTAGTGTCATTACATTTACAGCACTTTATATTTA
Source organism: Staurois parvus (assembly GCF_062004578.1). Classification (NCBI taxonomy): domain Eukaryota; kingdom Metazoa; phylum Chordata; class Amphibia; order Anura; family Ranidae; genus Staurois; species Staurois parvus. Next base: position 478,514 of record NW_028318559.1, read on the forward strand.
TCACCGGTCATGACATCTGTTTTTAACCTATTGGTTTTAGGTCATACTTTGTTGTATTTTCTCATCTTGTGGTGATGGCTAACTGAGGTATTCACCTAAATGTCTACATATGCAATTTTTGTAATAAAGCATACTTTTTGAGGAATTTTTGAGTACCGCTTTCTGTTCATTATGTAACTGCTTTTTCTGTGAATCTCTTTTCACATCCCCCTCTTTTTGATGTTTGGTTTTTGGTTACTTTGCAGATAATAGACATTCAGCGATACTTTGAATTTATGGTGCCTCTTGCCCCTTCTTTTTCATTAAAGTTTAAATAGACCGCCGGGCATTAATGCACTCTCCTGCACCTGCTAAATGGCCACGAGCAGGGCTTGCAGGAAGCCTGCGCACAAGTATGCGCATTCCTTGACACCCCCATTCTAAAAGGACACCTAATCTGGGTGTAATCAAATAGTGTTACCATGGTGGCATACAGTACATCAGCAGTCAAGAGGGAACTAAGAGTCCGGCTACCTTGAAGTAAGCAAACCAGATTCTCTTGTGGACAGAAACTTGCTCTCCAGTGATTTCTATGGTCAGCTTGCCAGGAATGGACAAAGGGGAAAGGTCTCCTCATCCATATGTGTTCAATCTGATATGCCAGAGATTGTTGTATCCCAGATGTGAACATCCTAGCTTCCAGGTTCAACAAGCTACCTCTGTTTGTTGTCAGAACCAGTGATCTTCTTGCCCTGGCATTGGATGCCCTAATAATCAATCCCCTGGTCTTAAATTAGGCTAATTTATGCCTTCCCTCCAGTGCAAATACTGCCTTGCCTGATCCACAAAATAGCTCAAGAGAGAAAAGTGGTGATTCTAAATACACCTATCTGTCCCAGAAGAACCTGGTGCACAGATCCTAACCTCTAGCAGACAACTCCTGGCCTCTTACCAACAGCCTAGATCTGCTATCTTAAGGGCTAAGCTCACCTTTTGTACCAAAAAAATTAAAATAATCACATCTTTTTGCAGGTAAAAAAAATGTGCATTTATTTATTTAACTCTGCAGCCTGTAAAGCACTGGTGTCAAACTGGCGGCCCTCCAGCTGTTGCCAAACCACAAGTCCCATGAGGCATTGCAAGACTGAGAGTTACAAGCATGACTTCCAAAGGTAGAGGCATGATGGGATTATGCAACAGCTGGGGGGCCGCCAATTTGACACCCCTGCTGTAAAGCATTGCACCTGTGATCAGCAGATTGCAGGTGCAATACCAGGATTCTGCATAGTCAGGAAGCTGTCTGTCCATACCTCCTGTACAGGCAGATACTGAACAGCAGGAAGAATCAATGAACTATGAGAGGGCTGACTAGTGCCCTTGCAATTCATTGGGAACTACAAGCTGCCAGCTGAAGCAGAACTCTGTGAATGATGTGGTCATGTGGGCAGCGCTATTTTAAAATTGTGACAGTGGGTGTGGTGGCTGTGAAAACCTACGTCTTAAAGATAGAGCAGTTTCGGAGTCTGTGATTCCTAACTTGCAAGAAAGGCCACTTACAGGAAAATTTATTATTGTATCTGGAAATCTTAATTTGCCTGGTAAACACAGTCCATTAGTTCCCAGAGATTACTCTTTCCTTCACATTCTGGCCTTCTTGCAATCCGTTAACGGACAGGTATCAGCCTTATCCACCTTCTTCTAAAGGCCGCTGGCTTCACATTCACTTGTAAGAAGAAAAAAAACTTTTATTTAAGGGTTTCTCTTATTAGGTCCCTCTTTGCAGTACCTGTGCTTTCCTGGTACCTTAATTTACTTCTCTCTGCCTTGCATTGACCATCCTTTGAACCCACCAGGGAAACTGCCCTATAGGCTCTTCCCAGCAAAGTAGCCTTTTTGGTAGCTATCAAGTCTGTGAGATGTGTTTCTCAGCTAGCGGCTCTTTCCTGTGAAAACCTTTCTTTCATAATTCATAAAAACAAGATTGTTTTACTCCCAAGATCATCATTTCTTCCAAAAGTGGTTTAAGCTTTCCACCTCAATGAAGACATTGTACTGCCCTGCTCCTAAGCATCCAAAGGAATTGTCTCTACATTGCTTGAACATAGAGCAATTAGAGTATACCTCAAAGCTACTGCTTCCTTCAGAAAAATGGATTCCTGGTTTGGTCTCTCCTCTCGCAAGGGGAACCCTGCTTTAAAATCCATCACTGCACAGTGGATAAGGTTGGGGACTCCCCTTCATTGTGAAGAGGACTTCTGGGCAGGCTTGGTGGACTTAGGAGCCCAGGGCTTGCAACGAAAGGAAATGTTAAGTCTTCGTTTTGAGGTTGATGCCTTTATTCTCTTTCGCTGAGTATAGGTACTAGGAGACTTGAGCTTTTTTTGTGGGGTAAGAGCACCATTCCCCCAGTGACTTAATTGATGAATTTTTCTTGGGATTCTCCAGGTAAGAGTTCACTATCAAAAGGCATACATAGAAGATGCTTCTTACAAGCAGATTCAGCAGATCAAACTTTAGCCACAGAATTCTGTACATATGCACAGAGATAAGGGACATTCTATAGACATTCTTGGTTTATTACATTCTCCTAAAGAGTTACTCCTCTTTTGTTGAGAATAAAACATTCCCCTCTGGGTGATCTATTTACATTGAAGGAATAATAACAAATTTTGTTGCAGATTAGTACCTTTTTGTTATTCTGAAGAAACAGCCATTTGCGTCCATCTGTAGAGTGAATCTGTATGGGAGGTATTTTCTAATTCTCAAAATGCCTATTAACAAAATCCCTAAAAGTGGGGACATCCTCAAAAGGAACTGAAAGGTGTTTGAGGACTGAAATTACAGAATCTACTACCGGAACATCCATTTTTTTCTTAAATTCTTTTTCCATAGGGTAAATCTTCACAAAACGCTTAGGAAGAGTGAATATCATTTTAGGATTAGGCCAATCCTCATGTACTGCACACTCCATTTATGAGAAATCTGGAAAATGATGGTTATAGAAGTGCTGAACGTTTTTCAAAATATTCCAACTAGTGGCAGGGAACACTGCTTTGTCAGACAGGTTACATGGTGTGCACTTGAAAGGAAGCTAGAGTCAGATATGGGGAGCATTGTTATAATAGTACATAGCTGTTACCTTGTACCGCAGCAATCGCCCTAAGCATTGTAACTAGTATACTGTAGGCCATATGCAGAATGCATTTTATTCGGCTCTTTTGTCCCAGCTCTCTTGCATCTGTGATCCACCATAGCTAAGTGAGGGGCTCCCCAGAGAAAAATTGAGTGCAGATTGGATGGGTTTTGCATGTCGAAATACAAAAGCCACTATACCCAGGTGTTAATTGTGTTCCTGTGGCATTATCTCTGTAGCAGAAGGAAAACAGCAACGTGTTGTTTGTGTGTTTTTCAGCAGATATAGCAGGCAGAAATGTGTTAGCCATGTGTTGTGTTGCCAGCTTGAGAAATAATATCACAGGGTACCACAAGAAAGTGAATAACTCCCAATTTCCCTGCCTATAGAACCATGATGTGTTTTAAGCATTACAGGTTGTCTTATCAGCCAGGAAGCAGTGCCAACATACAAGAAAACCCTTGTCTTAGGTTATCCATTTGGGATTCATAAGGGTCCAGGCTTTGCCTGTCATGATGGGCATACCTCCAAAGGGGAGCCATAGAAATGCACCTTGGCCCTGGACCTGTATAGCACCCAGCAGCTAACTTCATGTGGCTTTTCATGCCAACTTGAGCTCCTAATGCAAGATTCAGTACCCTGAAGCAGACATTGCAGGCCAGTCCCACACAGTGGACTCTGGGTGTGGTCACCAAGGTAACAACAAAGGGTACTGATCTGGAAACTACTAGATAGCCCAAGGCAGTAAGCAGTCAAATCATAACAGAAATGTCAGAGAAACATTTAATGGTTTAAAGAGAAAAATGTTTCTCCAAAGGGAAACGGGTCCATCACTTAAGGGCACAAAAAAAAAAAAAACCTGGAGTCTCAGAGTGGGCAGCCCTAGCACATTATTGCCAGCACCAAATGACCTGAAAGTAACCTGTATATAATCCATGGTCTATGAATACAAGTCCTGTACTGTACAATTTAAGATAAAACTGTTTTTGGTTTGTTACTTTAGTTTAAATACTGAGATTTGTAGGAATATGGAGTGGTTTAATGGAATTGTTCTGCTTATGCTTAAAGCTGTTGAGAAAATATATTATCTTTATAGGTATTGCATTGTTTTTAATATCAGTGGACTCAGGCCTCCCTGTCATCTCTGTAGCCGGAGGTGTGCTGTAGTTCATAGGACACAATTTACAATCCCATAATGCTCTGCTGTAGGTCACCATACAGTCCCACTTCTCCACCACAGATGCTGGCACAGTCACACGTCTGTGCGCATTGACGAAAGAATTCCTAGGAAAGCATACATGTGCCAGACTCAAATCTTCCATGCAGTTTATTCAAAATAAGTCACTGCACTGCTGTCTATTGGCATAAGGCTACTCCGATCTGTCACGTTTTTAGGTTCATAAAAATGAAAAAAGATACAGGTTTTTTTTTTTTTTCTTTTTTTTTTTTTTTCCCGGTCCTAGATGGACTTGGAGATAGGTGGGTGTAAATGGATAACACTCTGTTCATAGGAAGCTGCATGGAGATTCCAATCAGGTCTGCCTGAAAAACTGACAGACCTGATCAAAAGCCTGTGTGAAAGGGCCCTTACTTGTAACAAAGCAACGCAAGACTTCAAGAATTCACTGTTCGACTCTGGACAACAATTTTTTTTTTTCAAACATTTTGATTCCTGAAAAACTCTTGGATTATGAAAGACTCGTTCAAATTAAACCTGAATCTAATTTCAGAATGGTTGTATCACATAGGAATTTTGAGAACTATAAAATTAACTTTTAATGACTAGAATGTGTTTACAGGGTAGCACCACTTTGTTGGGGAAAATATTTCAAATAAAAAATATACCATATACAATTACAACACAAGCCATATTGTAATTTCTTGGTGGTAAAAATTACCTTTCCTTTTCAAACTGCAGTTCTGTAATTTTTTTGTAAAATTAAATGCAATATAGCAACCTGGAGGCATTCTGTACACAGTTGGTGTACTGAACTCTTCCAGAGATGTAATTTCCTGCTTGTGTGTGGGATTGGCTCACTGATTCTCCCAGAAGTCTGCACTAAAATACAAGTCAGATTTTAGGAATTCTTTGCAACAAAAATTTCCGTTTTGGTGAGATGCTGCTAAAGGGTTAATCATATCTAAATGGAGCTATTCTTAACCACTTCCAGTCCGGACACTTTTACCCCCTTCCTGTCCAGGCCAATTTTCAGCTTTCACACTTTGAATGACAATTTCGTGGTCATGCAACACTGTACCCATATGAATTTTTTAGCATTTTTTTGAGACACATAAAGCTTTATTTTGGTGGTATTTATTCACCACTGGGATTTTTATTTTTTTTGCTATGTAAATGAAAATGTCCAAAAATTTTGCAAATAAATAGTATTTCATCATAAATCTTGGCCAAAATTTATTCCGTTATCTTTTTTAGTAAAAAATTAGTTTATAACCAAAAATTTTTAAACTTTTTTTTTTTTTTTCATACTGTCACCTTAGCAGTACAGTGTCACCATGGTGACACTGTACTACTTGTGCGGGGTGATGAAGATTTTTGTTTTTCTTTTATTTTTTTTACACTGATTGCTTTTACACCCATAAAGGCTATAAAAGCAATAATTTCTCCCCTCTGGCTGCATTCTTGCAGCCATTGAGAACTACTGTGTGAGCTGTGATTTGTCACAGCTTGTCACATGGTACAAAGCTGTTGTGAATAGCCTTGTACCATGTGACCTCTGTGATCATTCACTGATTTCACACGTATTAAGCAATGATGTCACAAGTGACATCTTGCTTACTAATCTGCATGTGATCACTGGTTGGCCAATCGGTGATCACATGATCGGGACCTCGCACAGGGGTTCCCGTCCGATGATCGGTGTGCCACTGTGTCCGGAGGACACAGCAGGCACCGGATCGCGGTGCTGCACGCTCCCATGGAGCGCGCACAAGCAGGGTGCGGGGAGGCCGTCAATAAACGGCCACCGACCCTGCACTGCCACCGTCCGGCTGTTTATATACATGGGCCGGACGGGAGGTGGTTAAAGCATGTCTCTGACATGCTGAATGAGCTCAACAGCGATAAAAGTGTTTTTGCTGCTGATTTTCATTTGTACTCGGCATCTTGTGCATCTCGCTGCAGTCAGCAATGTCCTGGTGAAACCATTCACCATGTTTGTCACTGACTTTACCTAGATTTTCATACAGCATGTGTACCTTTTTTTTTTTTTTATATGATTATAATTTTTACTTTATATTGGACTTTCATTACAGAATTTGGAACAGGAGAAATATTCTCTAAATCGGGAAGTTGAACTTAAAAATCACTTGCTGGAAAGCATAAATGTGGAGTGCGAAAATATAAAACAACAACAGAAGATTTGCCTTGAACAACTGCAGGAACAAATGGAGAGGATACATAATCGGGAAGTTTGTGAACTAAAAGATAAGGTAAGATATTACAACTTGTAATTTTTTTCGTTTGTAAATATTTTTTCCACAGAAATTTTTCCATTAACCAACAACAAGTCTTATGTTTGAGGATCTGAAGTTCTTTGGGAGTGTGAATTGATAGAACGTTTAAAATGATTTACATATAATAATATTTAATATTCTTCATGGTGGTTTCTCATTTTTGCTTGGCTTTTCCTATTTGCTTTGTTAGGCAAAAAATCCCTGAAGTTTACACTAAATGAGTCAAAACATAGTTTCTCTCCCCTTACCTTCAGATGACTTCATACAAGTTTTTAGTCAGTGACCATGTCTAAATTGGAGAAGTTTCTGCTGTGTTCTGTACTGTACAAATTTACTTCTAAACCCTTTCCAACTTTAGGATATGCCCTAGAATTCATTTTAAACTTTTTTTTACCTTGTTCCTGTAGCGAGACAGAGGTTTTAATTTCAATGGTTCTTTATTAGAAGTTTAAAATTCAAAGTTCAAATGTTTGCTGAGGAGTGGCTACGAAAAAACATAATATAGAGTGATGTAAGGTGGTGCCTGATAGGCCAAGGTGTTTGTGTCCTGGTGCTGCCATCTTGAGTGGGAAAGGTCGTCTGTCGCATCGTATGCTGGAGAGAGGTTGAAAGATCGTCCAGATACTTGTCTTCGTTACTACAACGCCCTTTGGTTGATCTTCAAAGGTAACTGGTTCTAGGCTTACAGTGACTAGGTAATATCGCAGAACTGGGTAGAAAAATAAACAGAAAAAAAAAGCAGAACATATTTAAGAAACTCCTGCCAAAAAGCAGGTGCAATGGGCAGCCTAGTCTGCTGTGGTATCGTGGAGGGGGTAGAACACTATGAAAAGTGCAAAGCACTAGCAAGGCATAGGAAACCAACAAGCTCTTAGCCTCACACTAGAAGCACATTTTTTTTTTTTTTTTTTTTAAAAAGAAAATTTATTGGGTTTTATTGTACACACACGTTAACCAACGATGAAATATGTCAGTAGTCGTAGCGTGGCAACATGCCAAGTCAGGTGAATAGATTCCAGGATGACAATTTTACTCATAAACATGTTGCAAAAGCCCCGAAAGAAACAAAGAGGGATTAGAGAAATTTGGAAAGATAAGAGTTTCTTATGAGAAAATAGACATGGTGTAATGTATCAGGGTACAAAGGCTTAAAGGTAAAATATGCAGGATTTGGAAAAATCACGTATATATATTCGTAGGTATGAGCAAATGGGATAAGCGATGTAAGCAATGTTGACCATTTGTCCTAACGACCAAGAGGGAGGTCATCGTGCATAAGATTAAGAAGTGAAAGAAAAATTAGGACATAAGGTAGAGATAGAGCAGTAAGAAAATAGGAGCAAGGAGCTGAAAGAACCAGCATATAAAAGAATATGCCAACAGGGAAGGAAAGAGGGAGAAATGGAGGACAAGAGGTTATGTGCCAGAACTCTGAGGCCAGAAGACCAAGAAAACATACCAGGATATAGAAATTAGGACAAAAAGGTAATAAACTGATAGAGTAATAGGATAGTATGGTATAGTGGGAAGCAGCGCATCAGTATGTATGAAGGTGGGCTAGTAGGGGAACACTTCACGAAGAGTCAGCAAGGAGAAGAGAGAGATAATAATAGGCCAGAGCGCCAAAGTGGAAGGAGGGCAGATCGTAAAAATAGTAAAAGAAATTTCTAAGAAGAACACAGCACTAGTAATTTAGCAATCAATTGTCCCCTTAAACGATAATAACACAATGCATCAGGAATACCCTAGAAACTATCTTATGACTAGTTTAGAAAACCATGAGAGGGGTGCTGGGGCTCCAAGGTAGGGAGTACTTTTGAGACATATTGACCCCACTTACGGTTGAACTTTTCCACTCCTGATGTGGAAGGAGCGATATGCATGCTGAGCCGATCCAATCGAAGTAGGAAGTTGAGTTCCATTTTGACATCTGAGATGGTAGGCGGACAGTTGGAGACCCATTTTTAAATAATAGACCTTCTCGCCGCCATCAAGCAAATGGATAGCCATGGTTTGGCTGCTCTGAACAAAGCAAGATGACGGTGTGGGGCAGCAGACACTGAAACTTCCAAGTTGCCAAAAAGAAGAAGCAGCGGGTCTCTAGGTAACGGGAGAGTAGTGATGAAAAACACAAAGTTCAAAAGTTGGTTCCAGAAGGTAGAGACCAATGGGCAATTCCAGAACCTGTGGTGAAGTGACGGCTTGTATGAACCACAGAGCGGACATGTAGAGATCATTGAGTCTGCTCGTGAGTACTGGCAAGGCATATAAGCATGATGCATAATTTTGAATTGCTGCTCCCTCTAAAATTCATTCGTATTGAACGCACAGGTAGTGTTAAAACCTGTGAGTATTTGCTCCGCGGTGAAAGCATTGTCAAAGTCCCGTATCCACGATTTGATGGAAGTATAGGATTCCAGCGGTTTTGCGTAGTGCATAGACAGTTGACCATATATATTGGATATGTTGTATTTTTGATTCCTTACAAGGACTTCTATCATAGTCGAGCAGAAGTGAGTGGACTTGTTTTGCGCTATGGAATTCACATAATTCCTAACTTGCAAGATATACAAAAAATGGTGGGAAGGCAAAGCAAACGAGCTAAGAATCTGTTGGAACGGAAGGGGAGATCCTGATGCAGAGTCATACAATTGACTTACAAGTCTAATACCCTGGTTATACCACTTTTCATAAGCTGCATTATGTTGAGAGACAGAAAAGGAAGGATTGTGATGAATAGGGAGAAAACGAGACAACCAGGGAGAAACTCCTAGTCTACGTCTGACCTCCCTCCATGTGAATAGCGTATCCGGTATGAGTGGATTATGTTTAAGATGTGGAGGAAGTGAGTTGGAATTAGAATGTAAAAGGGCCGACAGATCAAACGGACTCACCATGGCAGATTCGAGTTGGTAATTGGAAAACATGGACGATCGGGAGATCCAATCTATACATACCCGTAAAATGCAAGATAGATTATAGAGTTTAATGTTGGGAAGGCCCAGACTGCCCTCACATCTAGGGAGAAACAACTTATATATAGCTATACGCGGACGGCGCCCCCTCCATAAGAAAATGGAAATCGCTTTGTTCAACCTGACTATATCCGTATGTTTTTTTTTTTTTTTTTTTGCATTCCCTGCCTTCCAACTTTAGGATTTGTATTTCAATGGTTTTTATTAATTTTAAACAGTATAAAACAGAGGCAACAAAACACGCCCACGCAGGGGCTATCAATTGCACCGATAGAAAATGTATAATAGAGCAGACAACGCTCTAATTCCAATAAGGCAAAACGTATGCCCACGTAGGGGCTATCAATGGCACATAGGTAACAATAACATCAGTGAAACTCAGATTATCGCAACTAAAGACAGCTGTCCACTGTCACATCAAAACAAACAGAAAAGGAAAGAAGAAAAGCAGAGAAGAAAGAAAGAGAAAAAACAAAAACAAAAACACACACCAGAGAGCAAGGGTCCATGAGCGCCAATACAAAACTCCATCACCTCCCTACACTGGCCGGGGGGAGCGTGGGAAAGGCATATTGCAACCACGGTTCCCATATTTTCAAAAATTTATGTTGAGAGTCATTGCATATACTCGACATCTGTTCATTGAGCATCATAGTAGTCATACGATCCCGCACCCCCTGAAAAAGTACAAACGGACTCTTCCAGGCCTGGGCAATTGTCCTAGTGGCTGATAAAAACAAATAGGAAGCCAATCGCTGCTGACGAGCCAAGAGGCCCGGTATGGGGCAATGAAGCAAAGCATACCGAGCATCCCGGCGTATGGAGAGATGAAACAAAGTGAAAAGGAGGCCAAACACACGAGACCAAAAACGAACCAACCTCGGGCATGACCACCAGATATGCAGTACATCGCCACGATGGCCACAACCCCGAAAACATCGATCACTACAGGCAGGGCTAGCCTGGGCCAAACGAGCCGGCACCCAATACCAACGAAACAATACCTTATAGGCTGCTTCCAGCGTGGTCGTATTAAACGAACATTTAGCTATGAGTGACCAGGCTTTATTCCAGTCCTCCGGATCCACAGCCACTCCCAGGTCGCGTTCCCACTGAACTACATATGAAAGAGAAGTGTGCGACGAGCATCTGTTCAAAGCTGCGTAAAGAAGGGAGATAAGGCCCGGGGCGCCCGGACGCTGCTGGCAAAGCCGTTCAAAGGCAGATGTCTGATATGGGAAAGCAGAAGTGGCCCTCAGCGAGAGTAGCCAGTGCCGCAATTGAAGGTACCGAAAAAATTCCGCTGGGGGAACATCCCGAGACTCCCGGAGGACATTCCAGGTGGGAAAGGACCGAAAAATCAAAAAGTGTCGCACCTGTGAGAAACCATGAGCCACCCACCAAGAAAATGCCCTCGCGTGATCTAGACCCGGCGGGAAAAGAGGGTTATTAACGATTGGAAGCAAGGGCAAGAAAGGGGACATCAGGCCACTGGAGTAACGTACCGAGTCCCAGACTCGTAGGCCATGGAGCAACATCGGACTCAGCACCGTAGGGCGCAGGGCAGGGGGAAGCCATAGAAGTGTCGATAGTGCGATAGGGGCACAATTAGGCAGTTCCAGCAGGACCTAGAGAGGAACATCGGAGGAAGCGTGCAACATAGACAGCGTGGCAATTTGGCTCGCCTGATAATACTTAGTTACATTGGGTACCCCAAGACCACCTTGGAGTCTATGAGCAAAGAGCGTATTTCTAGAAACTCTGGGATGCTTATTGGCCCAGATAAAACGCATAAACTTCGCCTGAAGCAACCGAAGAAAATGAGGGGGAACGTGCACTGGGAGGGTGCGAAAATAATATAACAATTTCGGCAAGATGGTCATTTTCACTGAATGAACCCGTCCTATCCAAGACAGGTGCGAAAATTGCCAGGAATGCATAAGAGAAGATAAGGAGCTAAGCAAAGGATAATAATTTGCAGCAAAAAGGGAGTCATAGGTGGGGGTCAAGCGAATGCCCAAGTATTCAAGAGAAGAGGAAGCCCACCGGTAAGGGAAGTGGGATTGTAGGCGCGAAACCAAATCTGAAGCCAAAGTAATATTGAGAGCAACGGTTTTATCCAAATTAATACGTAGACCCGAGATCAAGGAAAAGTGCTCAAGAACCCGTTGCAAATTAGGAAGCGTCGTCAGAGGATTAGTAAGGGTCAAGAGGGCATCGTCCGCAAAGAGGCTCAGCTTAAACTCCTGTCCCGCGTATGGAACTCCCGATACATTGCAGTCGGTCCGGAGCGCTAAAGCCAGTGGCTCAAGCGCCAGGACAAAGAGCGCCGGGGACAGCGGGCAGCCCTGCCTCGTCCCTCGCCCAACAGGAAAGGGATCCGAGAAATACCCAGCGTATTTAACGGAAGCCGAAGGAAAGGCATACAAGGCTTGAATCCAAGAGAGAATAGAATCCCCGAAACCCCAGCGAGACAGCACAAACCGCAGATATTCCCAGGATAGAGAATCAAAAGCTTTATATATGTCCAAGGACAGTAAGAATCCTGGGATTTTCCGTTGTTGCAGAAAATGTATAAGATGGACCACCTTACGGACATTATCACCCGCCTGCCTCCCGGGGACGAACCCTACTTGGTCCCTGTGGACCAGGCTACACAAATATTTATTGATGCGAAAACTAAGGATCTTGCCCAATATTTTCAAGTCTTCATTAAGAAGAGAGATGGGCCGGAAGGCTTGCGGTTCCTGGACATCAGCGGTCGTCTTAGGAATCATAGAGATATGTGCCCTAAGTGCGTCCGGAGAGGGCAAGGAGCCCTGTCGTAACTCATTAAAGTAGGCAGCTAAAAAGGGCGCCAATAGGGCTGAGAATTTTTTATAATAGAGACCGGAGAAGCCGTCTGGACCTGGGGCCGCGGTGGACCGTAAAGATTTGATTGCTTGTAGCACTTCCGGTACGGTGACACCTGCGTTGAGGGCCACCTGTGCTGCCTCGGTTAATCCAGGAAGATGGAGGTCCTGAAAGAATGCCTCTGCCTGGGCCACAGGGAAGGGATCTGGGGCAGCATAGAGGCGCGAAAGGAAGTCCGAGAATTGGGAAACAATCTGCTGGGGATTAGAAGTACAGCCACCCGTGGAAAGTCGAAGCCGAATCGGTTTATGGGGTTTCCCCACAGAATTGAGTTTCCTGGCTAGCATGGGACCGGGCTTATTAGCACAGGAATAGAATTTATGTTTGGTCCAACGCAAGGCCCGTTCCGCCTCCGAAGAGGCAAGGAGGTCCAATTCTGTCGCCAGAGCGTCCCGAGCGCGTTTATCGGCCACGGATGGGGATGACTTCCAACGCGCATCCGCAGAGGCCAGGAGAGAATGAAGCTCCGAGAGTCGACGTTCCCGCTCCCGCTTCCGGACTGCAGCCAGTTGTATAACATGACCCCGCACCGTGGCCTTATGCGCTTCCCATAGGGGCACTGCTGAAGAGACCGATCCCGAGTTTTCCGTAAAGTATGTCCGTAAGAAGAATTCTATTTCTTGGCAGGTAGCCTGAGTGGTCAGTAAAGAGTCATTGATGCGCCAATGAAAAGGGCGTCGTTCTGACCCGGAAAGGGCAAGGAGGAGTACCAAAGGATCATGGTCTGACCAGGGTGAGGAGGGAATAGTTATCCGCCGGACCGAGGGGAGTTGCTGGACCTGCATGAATATATGATCAATTCTACAGAAACTGTCATGAGGGTTAGAATAGAACGTAAAGTCGCGTTCAGTTGGATGAAGTTCCCTCCAGACGTCCGCTAGCCCCGCCGTCCGCAAAAGAGAGCGCATATGTTCCTCCAGCACCAAGTCATGAGAGGGGGTCGCTCCTTGTGCGTAGCGCCTATCCAGTGTGGAATCTAAGGTAACATTCGAATCCCCCATAACAAGAAGAAGACCCTTAGAGTGTCGAGAAATAATGGTGCAAAGATGCGAAAAGAATTTATGCTGGAAACGGTTAGGCGCGTAGTAAGAGACAAAGGTAACCTCCTGGTCCCAGAGGGTGCCTTGCAGAAGCAAATACCTGCCCGTGGGGTCCGCTATATTCCGAGCACAGACAAAGGGGAGATTGCGTTTAAAAGCTATCAGAACACCCCGACGCTTCTCAGGAGCCGAGGCCGTGTAAAAGATGGGATAGTGAGGTGAAAGATAACGCGGAGCGGAGGACTGAGAAAACCTGGTCTCCTGTAGACATACCACATCTATTTGTTGCGACTTGAGGTGATGAAAAACTTTAGTCCGTTTCTGAGGCGAATTGAAGCCCTGAACATTTTGTGAATGTATTTTCAAAAGGGGTGAGGCCATGGCGGTATCAACGCAACACGCTCAGCAGAAAAAAGCCCAAAGCAGCCAGCAATTTCCACTCCCAATGGCGATCGGACCATGGCGTCCCGGAACCCTGCAGAAAACAAAAACAAAAAAAAACAGAGAAAAAGAGAAGAACAAAGAAAGAAAAAAGGAAAAAGACACAAAAAGTATACACAACAGTGCAATCGTGTCACACCAATGGTGACGTGCATCCTACACATGAAGGATACAGTTAGGGGTAACTCTACCACCGGACACATGGCTGCAAATGGAAACATCAAAACAGAAGCCCTCAGGGGGCAAAAAGGCAATGTACATAATAGAATATTAAGACAATAACACATGCAGCGCTAAAAATAAAATTAAAACATAGAAAAACATATAGAGTAATATGTGATGGACTACTAGTGCTTAGTAGTGATTTATAAGTGTCCTCATAGCATGAATGCAATAGTCCCAATAAACTTGTGCAAGACGTGATGAACTCCGTGCTGTGAAGTGTTTAATATTATGCACTCACCAGAAAGCGCATAAAATGCGCATTTGAGTTGTCAGACCACTCCTGGTCCCAGAAAAGTTGAACCTATATGGATCATCTGGCGAGCTGTCACTCTGTCACTCCTTAACCAGCAGGGGGACTCCCGACATCCAAGGAACCCCACAGGGATAATCCAGGCTCATTAACCAGGGCACTCACATGCAGTATCCACCTTGAGAGAGGGGGGGCTTGACCAGAAAGCCCACCCCAAAAAACACTGATAGTGTAGTATGTTCCAACAAATGTTCTTTATTAGAGATGATGTATACAAATAACTCACAGGGTATCCCAGATAAAAAGATGGCCGCCGGCCTCCACGAGGTACGGAACGGCGTGACGTCACCGGCTAGGCTCCACCCTGACGCGTTTCGTGCGGACGAGCACGTTATCAAAGGGAGCGAGCACTAGCCGGACTAACCTATATATACCGTTCCACGCGCATGCGCGGTGGAACGAAAAAGCCGGTGACGCCATTTTGGCCCGCTCGCGCATGCGCAAAGCATGCGATAGCGGCCATTTTCTAGGTTATCACGGCTCAGGGTAGGCGACCCTTATGCATTACAGAGAAACTCTCTCACCTACCCTGTCATAACGGAGACAGGTATAACGGGGGGCGGCAGATCACGGAAAAAACCCTATATATTGACCGCAGGGAGTGTGATATATGTTAGTAGACTGCCCTTAGCTCTATTACAAATGGATTTAATATAGGTGCAGTCAAATTGCCTGTATAAAGGCTAATTAAATAGCGTTTATTGCACACCCCTAAATATATGTTAGAATATGGCCAAACCTCCCTCAAATCCAACAAAACTTTATAAATACTAAAAATTATAAAGAATTATGCCTAAAAACACCCCCCTGAGCCATGATATATTAAATTGCACATAATATAAGAAAATACTGTATGACATATAAATAGAGTAAAAATCATAAAAAATACATAAACATCTGAAAATGTGCAAATAGTATAAAACGAAGTGAGAAATATGTATAAAATGCTTAAAATGATAAAAACTTATCAACTTGTATCAATAAAACAATGGCCCTGGTTAATGAGCCTGGATTATCCCTGTGGGGTTCCTTGGATGTCGGGAGTCCCCCTGCTGGTTAAGGAGTGACAGAGTGACAGCTCGCCAGATGATCCATATAGGTTCAACTTTTCTGGGACCAGGAGTGGTCTGACAACTCAAATGCGCATTTTATGCGCTTTCTGGTGAGTGCATAATATTAAACACTTCACAGCACGGAGTTCATCACGTCTTGCACAAGTTTATTGGGACTATTGCATTCATGCTATGAGGACACTTATAAATCACTACTAAGCACTAGTAGTCCATCACATATTACTCTATATGTTTTTCTATGTTTTAATTTTATTTTTAGCGCTGCATGTGTTATTGTCTTAATGTGAAGGTTTGAGGTTTGTGCCTTTTATGCCAGCTGCTTGCTACGCATCTCCAATCGCTCGTTAATTATCTCTTTTTTTCTGTTTTTTGACATAATAGAATATAGTAAATCTTAATAAACTAAAAGTCCCAGGAGCAGGAACCTCCGCGACGACCCTCCCATAGAAACCCAGAGAACCACAGGGGCCAACCCCCCTCCACCCAACCAGGCCCACCGGGTCAACCTCCCACCCTGGAGCCCAAGGGAACCATCACCCAATGCCACAAACGTAGACCCAAGCACCATCACATGGACCCAAAACAGGCTGCGGCAGCAAAAAGTCCCGATTCCTAAGTCCAGGAAGAGACCCCCCCCCAACCCGGGATGAAACCCAAAAGGGCAAGCCGGAGCAGTCTCAACCTAGAATGTCGACAAACCGGGGAGGCCCTAAGGGCCAAACTCACAATCTCGTCAGGGTAGTCCCTCGGTGAGACGATATGTGGGAGTTCCAAGGCGCATCTTCAGCCTGGAGAAGAACAGGAAGGACTTGATCGCGAAGGGGTCTGAGGGAGAGCCCCCCTCCTGTTGGACGACCGCTCCCAGATGCGGCCCAGAGGGGGCCGCCTTGCCGAGGATCCAGAGGAATGAGCCGGGCTCCGATCAGCAGCTTCCGGCGAGAGAAGATGTAGAGATTCCAGGAGAGAATGGGCCTCCTCCGGCGTAGCCACAGAATGACTGCGGCCCTGGTAGGTGAAGGTGAGGCGGAACGGAAAGCCCCAGGCATATTTAATTCTGTGTTTCACCAGGACCGAGGTGAAGGGCTTGAACTGGCGTCGCTTCTGGAGAGTGGTCTGAGAGAGGTCCGCGAAAAGCTGGTAGCAGTGCCCCTGGAAGCTAAGATCAGGGTTATTTCTGGCCGCCAAGAGGATAGTTTCCTTAGTGCGGTAATAAGTAAACTTGATGACAATGTCCCTCGGGGGCCCATCCGGTCGTCTGGGGCCCAAAGAACGATGTACGCGGTCAAATTCGAGCCGGTCAATGGGAATAGTGGGTGTCAGCTCCTGAAACAGAGCAGTAGCAGTGGAGGTAAGATCCGTGACCGTTTCCGGAATACCCCTTAATCGCAAATTGCCACGGCGGGAACGGTTTTCGAAATCCTCAAGCCGCAGAAGTGCGTCCGCCAATTCCTTCTTAAGGTCGCACAGGTCCTGTTCGTGATTTTCAATGACTGTGGCCGCAGCGTCCATTTTATCTTCGAGATCATTCGTCCGATTGCCCAAATCCCGATTTTCCCGCGAAAGACGGTCGGCCAGCTTGGTGGTAGCGGAGGACAATTCTGTTTGCAGCATACTTTTAAAGCGGCGCAGGAGCTCGACATCCCGCAGGGATGGAATGTGCGACCGCTGGGATGGCTCGGGATCCAGGTCCTCCCCACTGCCAGGATCCATCTCACCTGCAGGTAGTGATGGCAGGGGACCCAAACTTGCAGCCAGGGCTTCAGCTGTTGTCCGGGGCGAAAACCGCGAATCCGCGGCCGGGGTCCTGGAAGCCTCCGGCGGCCGGCCTAAAATCGAGGCCGCGGCTTCACCCGCGATCTCCGGCGGGTAGGCCGCAACCTCCCGAACGGTCTGCCGGACGCTGGAGGTGCGGGGGGCCGGGGTTTTTTTCCCCATCAGGGTGCTGGAGGGACAGGGGGCCAGGGAGGAAGCGGAGGGACCCCCCCTGAGGGTCAGAAATCGGCCGATGTGTCCGGCGGCCGAGACCGTAAATTAATAGGCACGAGCTCACGAGCGCCCCCTATATCCGTATGTTTGAGCAGGAGAGGGATAGTTTGGAGAGGATATAAAAGCTTTGGAAAACTCGTCATCTTGAAGAGGTGGGCTCTACCCATAAGTGATAACTGCAGTTCATTCCACATTTCTAATTCCCCTAAAATTTTTTGTATTACTGGCGAGTAGTTAAGAGAATAAAGGGATGAAGCTAATTTCCCAATTTTAATACCTAGATAAGTAATATGGTTTGTATTCATTTTGAAAAGTGATTTGCCAGCCCATTCAGGAAGTCTAGCGTGATATAGGGGGAGAACCTCACTTTTCGCAAAATTAATACGGAGACCCGAGCAACACCGAAAATCTGCGAAAACAGACTGTACGGTAAATCTAGAGTCGGGTTGGAAGTGAATATTAATATGTCGTCCGCAAATAAAGCTAGGCGAAGATCTTGTTGGGCAATTTGAATGCCATGACGTTGTGACTGAAACAACAAGAAGCGGGCTAGCTAAGTTGAAAAGCAGGGGGGACAGTGGACAGCCTTGTCTTATTCCCTTATGTAATGGTATGGGGTTGGATATTTTTCCCGCCGCTACTACCTGAATTAGATGCGTAAATGGACCGGAAAAGCCAAATTTAGAGAGGACTGTATGAAGCCATTGAAAACTAACATTGTCAAAAGCTTTTTCAGCGTTGAGGGAAATAATCGCTAGATCCTGTAATGGGTTATTTTTAGCCTGATGTAGAACTGTGAGCACTTTGCGGATATTTGACGTGGCCGAGCGCCCCTTTATAAAACCCGCTTGAGAAGGATGAATAAGAGAGGGTAAAATAATGGCCAAGCGGTTAGCTATGATTTTGGAAAGGATCTTTGCATCTAGATTAAGGAGAGAAATCGGACGATAAGAACCAGGGTCCGAAGGGTCTTTGTCTTTTTTGGCTATTAGTTTAATGTGGGCTTGCGAAGCTGATGGGAGATACACCCCACTCTCCTGGATGGACTGATATACCAACTGTAAAGTAGGAGAGATGGTTTTAACCATAAGTTTATAAAATTCAGAGGAGTACCCGTCCGGGCCTGGAGCTTTACCATTGGCTAGAGAACTAATAGCTAGACAAATATCCGCTTTTGATATAGGGGCATTTAGAGATTGCAGTGCTGTTGGATCTATTTGTGGTAGATTAACACTTTCAAGAAATGAGTCTGCTCGTGCCTGGTCTATAGGATCCGGCCCATATAAATTTGCGTAAAAACTTTCCAGAATAGATATAATCTCTTCCGGGGATTGTTTAAGTAACCCCTGAGAATCTTTTAGAGAGGTGAATTGCGTGGGGGTAAAAGGCTTTCTACACAGAAGTTTGCCTGGTTTGTCACCAAACCTGTGATACTGTAAGTCAAGGTATGAGTGATGAAGTGTTTCCTGAGCTGCCGCCCATGTGTTGAACTGGTTTTTAGCATCCGCCCAAGCCTTCCTATTGTCCTGCGTATTTGAATCCGTCATCCTTCTTTGAGTCAGTCTAAGAAGGTTACTAGCCTCAGTGAAATTATGCAGAATTCTTTTTTTATAAGCGGACGTAAAGGCGATAATTTTGCCACGTAATACCGCCTTCCCCGTATCCCAAAATAAATTTGGATTGGAAACATGGGCCGCATTAGTAATTTGGAAATCTGCCCAGGTGTCTTGTAACTGCCGGGAAAGCTCCTGATTATTCGCCAGAAACGAGGGGAAGCACCATATCCTAGGATGTGGTGTAGGATCTAGAAAATTTATAGTAATAGAAATTGGAGAGTGATCCGATATGGCTATGTCATGTATGGAAGATGATACAACATGTTGCAGTATTGTGGGGTTGCAAAAAATATAATCGATTCTAGATAAAGAGTGATGAACGGGAGAGTATAAAGTGTAATCTCTACTGGCTGGATGGGTCAAGCGCCATATATCAGTAATTTGCATTGCTTCAACGAAGCTGCAAAGTAAAGTGGGCGTTGGATGGGACGTCTGAGAAGAGCGAGAATCACGGTCAACACTCTGCGATTTATCCTCCTGCTCCTGCATGACAGAATTAAAGTCACCTCCCATGGCAAGCGGCTTGTGAATATATGTTGCCAGCCATAAAGACAGGCCTTGAAAAACCTGCCTCGTCGGGGAGTTGGGTGCATATATACTGGCAAGAACCAACTCTTGGGATCCGAGTTTGATATGCGCTGCTATAAATCGGCCCTCAGTGTCCGCATCCATAGAGACCAATTCAGGATTAAGCCTCTTGTGGATAAGAATAAGTATCCCTGCTTTATTATTTAGGGAGGAGGAGCCGAAGACATGACCCACCCAGAGTTTTCGCATACGGACAAAGTCAGGTTGTGTGAGATGAGTCTCTTGGAGTAGAGCTATATCCGCGCGTAAGCGCCGCAAATGTCGTAGTACTGCCATGCGTTTGTGAGGGGATCTGAGGCCCTTAACATTCCAAGAAAAAATACGTGTCATTCTAGCTGGTGTGTGATGTGTGATAAAAAGATATGGGACTTACCAATTAGAGATGTGGAAACAATTTGCGCTGCTTTGTAAGGCGGATGGGAGTGGTGTAAATCTGGTCTCAGAAGACTAAGGAGATCTCCAAAGAAGTAAAAGTGGGATTGAAGAAAAAAAAGAGAAGAGAAAGCGAAGACAAGAGCAAGGGCCCTAGTAAAGCCCAACAAAAATTCAAAACATACATTATACCAAAACAGTATAAAGGACTTCACGTCATTCCGCATGCTGTATCCACCAACGTCAGCGTGACCGGGAGTAGCAGTGAGAGGAGCCTGCCCCAGGGACCAAGTTATAATTGTTGAGATGAGGGAGGGCGTCCCTCAAACGTATTCCCAACAACGGCTCCAACACCCTACCCCCCGCAGCACTGCCGATGTATGGAGCAAGGCATATGTGGGAATAAGGAAGTAAAAATCAGGCATATATATATATATATATACAGTTGCAAGAAAAAGTATGTGAACGCCTTGGGATTACGTGGAGTTTTGCATTAATTGGGCATAAAATGTGCGCTGAACATCATCTATGTCACAATAATAGAAGAACACAGTCTGCTAAACATAATACTACACAAACATTAGATGTTGCCATGGTTTAATTGCACATTATATGTAAACATTCACAGTGCAGGGAGGAAAAAGTATGTGAACCATTGGACTTAATAACTGGTTGACCCTCCTTTGGCAGCAATAACCTCAACCAAACGTTTCCTGTAGTTGCAGATCAGACCTGCCAACGATCTGGAGTAATTTTGGACCACTCCTCTTCACAAAACTGTTTCAGTGTAGCAATATTCTTGGGATGTCTGGTGTGAATCGCTCTCTTAAGGTCATGCCACAGCATTTCATTTGGGTTGAGGTCAGGACTCTGACTGGGCCACTCCAGAAGGCGTATTCTGTGCTGTTGCAGCCATTGTTTTGTTGAATTACTTGTGTGCTTTGGGTCATTGTCCTGTTGCATCACCCATCCTCTGCGGAGCTTCAGTTGGCGGACAGATAGTTGTACGTTTTCCTGCAAAATGTCTTGATAAACTCTGGAATTCATTTTCCCATCAATGACAACAATACGTCCAGGCCCTGAGGCACCAAAGTAGCCCCAAACCATGATGCTCCCTCCGCCATGTTTTACAGTGGGGATGAGGTTTTGATGTTGGTGTGCTGTGCCTTTTTTTCTCCACACAAAGTGCTGTGTGTTCTTCCCAAACAACTCATTCTTGGTTTGATCTGTCCACAGTATATTTTGCCAGTAGTGCTGTGGAACATCCAGGTGCTCTTTTGCAAACTTCAAACGTGCTGCAATATTCTTTTTGGACAGCAATGGCTTCCTCCGTGGTGTCCTACCATGTACTCCATTCTTGTTTAATGTTTTCCTTATTGTAGATGTGTCAACAAAAATGTTAGCATGTGCCATAGATTTCTGTAGGCCTTTAGCTGATACTCTGGGATTCTTCTTTACCTCATGCAGCATTCTGCGCTGTGCTCTTGCAGTCATTTTTACAGGACGACCACGCCTAGGGAGAGTAGCAACAGTGCTAAACTTTCTCCATTTGTAGACAGTCTGTCTTACCGTGGACACATGAACATCAAGGCTTTTGGAGATACTTTTGTAACCCTTTCCAGCTTCATGCAAGTCAACAATTCTTGATCGTAGGTCTTCTGAGAGCTCTTTTCTGCGAGGCATGGTTCACATCAGACAGTGCTTCTTGAAACCAGTAAACCCAAAACAGGTGTGTGTTTGTTAAGGGCAGGACAGCTGTCAGCAACATATCCAATATC
The DNA here is from genome assembly GCF_062004578.1 of Staurois parvus. Lineage (NCBI taxonomy): Eukaryota > Metazoa > Chordata > Amphibia > Anura > Ranidae > Staurois > Staurois parvus. Next base: position 500,417 of record NW_028318559.1, read on the forward strand.
ATCACACTGATTGGAGTCAAGGTTGGCTCACTCCTGGCTCCAATTAGCTCTGGGAGAAGTCATTAAGCTAGGGCCTCACATACTTTTTCCACCCTGCACTGTGAATATTTGCATGTTATGTGCAATTAAACCATGGCAACATCTAATGTTTGTGTAGTATTATGTTCAGCAGACTGTGTTCTTCTATTGTTGTGACTTAGATGACATTCAGAGCACATTTTATGCCCAATTCATGCAAAACTCCACGTAATCCCAAGGGGTTCACATACTTTTTCTTGCAACTGTATACAACATGACATTGAAACGGGAAAGTGGTAAGACACTATGCCAAACAGATAATGCTTAAAACAACTAGTGCTGAACAACCGAAAAGGCTCAGACTTTAGAATGTGTGAGCATTTCAGTAAATAAGAAGAGATACCATTCAAAAAATAAAAATAGAAAAACTCTTTCATCTGAACCAATCGGACCAAGAGAAAAGCTTGAAGCTTTAATGTAGAGACCAATGGCCTCATAGACCTTCAAGGCGGACGAGATTTGGAGGAAGATGGAATGGTGCGTTGACGTTTAGGTGGGTCTTTGTGAGGACTGTGTTGATCTCTGGGACCGAAATTTCTACCTGCATGCTGTGTCGACGGATCCCCGTCGGTTAGGTGATCCTGGAGATATTGGAGAGCTTCTTCAGGATGAACGAAAGATTTGGAGACCCAAGATGGTGCAGTGAATCGTATACGCCAATGTGAACTTTATTCCTTTCTGGTAAAGAGTGGCACATACTTGCTGAAATGCTTTCCGTTTACGCGATACTTCCTGTGAGTAGTCCGCAAATAGTAATAATTTGTGACCCTCAATCTGCAGAGAGCGTGAGTTACGAAAAGAGGTGAGGATCGCTACGCGGTCAGCATAGTTGAGATAGCGGACAATCACTGATCGTGGCGTTCGGTAGACTGAGGCCCCAGGCGATGGGCTCTCTCTACCTGACAAGAGGAGGATAGGCCTAACGCTGCCGGGATCCGTGCTGAGCAGAGGTCGGGGAGAGCACCTGTATTAAAAGATTCTGGAAGACCCACAATGCGTAAGTTATTCCTACGTGATCGATTTTCCAGATCATCGATTTTATCCAAAATACTTTGCTGTATACGATTCGATTGTGATGTAACCGCTTGCATTGAATGGACTTCATCTTCTAAATCAGATAAGCGGTGTTCAGCCTCAGATAATCGTTTATAATGGTCGCTCAAATCTTTTCTCAGCTGTTCAATGCCCATTGTGACAGCTTTATCTACAGCCTGAGTGATATTGGGGAGCAATATAGAGGACACTGCCTGAGCTATTTTAATATATTGCTCAGTAAGGCAGTCAGTGCCAGAAGGGAGTGGAGAGGCAGTGAGGAGGTTGGTGGGAGACTCTGACATACCTGCTCCCACAGTGCGATCTCGCTCTGTGCCTGTGTCCATGCTGTGACAGGCATTGTCGGCCATCTTGGCTGCAGGAGGGGGAGAGCCGCATCCCTCCGCTCTAGCCGCTGACTCATGGCCGGACTACGCCGGCAGAAGGTACCGCTCCATGCTGGGGCCACCGCTGGAAGGTAAGGGGCACCCTTAGGCTAGAAAGCGGGGGTCCCCGAGGCAGTTAGCAGGCTTTGTATAGCCGGGATCCCGGGAGCCGCGGGTCCCGCGTGTTACAGCATCCGGCGCCGGAATCGGAAGTCCACATTTTTGGTTTTAAGGGAGAGGCTGAAGTATCTGCTTTGGAGCCAGATCAAGTCCCTTACGTTTTCCAATCTCTCTGGAGGTGATGTTGCAGGGAATTGAGCATCCCTGGGGAGCAATTGCTACTGTTTGAATACCGTTTTTCACACTATAAATGGGGATCAATTTACCATTCCATGTAACGAGTGCTTTCATAGGAAACTCCCATTTGTAAATTATATTGTTGTTTCGCAGAACTTTGGTTAGTGGAAAGAGTTTTTTCCTGTTGAGTGTGGTTTGTTGGAAGATATCTGTGCATAGAGAGATGTCGGTGAAGTCATCTGATACAACCAGGGCTGTGGAGTCGGTAGATAAATGTTCCGACTCCGACTCCTCAGTTTTTTGTACTTCCGACTCCGACTCCTCTGTATTAATATGCGAAGGCATATGCGAATATGCGAAGGCAGGAAAGAAAGGCAACATACATGTCATTACCACAGGACTACTGGCTGGGAGGCCAACAGTCTACTGTATTGAACAGTTTAAGCAAAAGACAAACACAATGAAAACAACAAAGTTTTATTAATTTTTTTTTATTAATTAATCAAGTGGCTGGATAGTAGCAGCAGGCATAAACATCAGGAACAGGAACTTTACCAGTCCAAAAATACAAACCACATTATTTGGTTGTTTTAGAACAAAAACAAAGCTTATCTATATGAACCAAAAACAAAATCTGTAAAACCTAGAAATGGTTTATATTAATCTTGAAATGTAGTTATAGGCTTAGCAAATGCAAATCAATTCAATGTAGAGTTCTAAGGAAGAGAATTGCCTCTGCCAGATCCTCTTTCATAGAGGCTCTTAAGTCAGACTTTATTATTTTTAGGGCTGAAAATAATCTTTTGACACTGACTTGGGTGGGTGGCATTGCAGTAACTATTCTGGCCACATCACTAACGATCTCTGGATAAACAAGGATGGCTTCTTCAACAGTAAGTTTTGATGAGCAATCATACTTTTCAACTTCTTCTAGTGCTTTATAAAACTCCTGTTGGAATTTTTTTATTTGGACATTTACTGGTTCTGTAACGCTTATGCAACGTCGCTTTCGTTTACCAACTTCTATTTTGTTTAAGAAGGAATCAAAGTCTAATTCTTCGTTTGAAGAAGATGATCCTGAGTTACCACTATTGCTTAAAAGAACTTCATCCTGTGGAGGTATTTCAGGTCGTAATCCCTTCATGCGAACTGCTACATCATAGAGGGCCTTTTTCCCAGTAGCAGTCTGTTCACTGTTCAACAAAATTCGGCTCATTGGGTCGACATAAATAGCCGCTAACAAGATTTCATTTTCCAGCAAAAGACTCTCTCTTTTCATCATTCAAGATGCAATGCCCTCAGCTATTAACCCTCCATTTTTGTTCAGGCGATATAACAGGCTCTTCCATTCCAAGAGGAATTTACCTGGGGTTAGATCGTCACATTGCAACCTCTTGGTGACAGTGAAGGGGTGAAAAAGAAGGTTCTCCAGCTCTTTTGTTTGTGCCCACTGGCTTTCAGTTAATGCAAGATTTTCATTGTCCATTTCTTCTATGAAGTCTTTAAGTTCAAGCAAACGCTTCACCATTAAATAAGTGCTTCCCCAGCGAGTTGTTTGATCCAAAATGGCTCCTTTTCCTGCACGTCTTTTCAAAATTGCATCTGTTTTCGGGGCCCTGGCTGCAACAGTTACTTGCCGTAATTTGCCATTTAGTGTAGCTGCATAGCGATCTTTTAATCCATCTCTTATGGCAAGTTGCAGTGTATGAACAGCACATCGCATATGATGAATAGTAGCAAGCTTCAATGCTTCTTCAACAAAGTTGTCTAAAAAAATGTCAGCATTCTCTTCAGTTTCTAAACTTTCTCCAATACTTGCAGAGCTGTCTACCTCTAACTCTAATATCTGTTTGTTACCTTCTTCATCTGCGTTCATCTTCTCAATTGTGCTCAACATGTTAGAAGCGTTATCTGTCACATAAAATCTGTTCCTTTTTTAATTTCAAAATCTTCTAGAACACCCTACACTAACTTCTGAAGGTAATCACTGGTGTGATGTGCCTGAGTGTCCTTTAATCCGAGGGTCCGTGTTATTGTTTTGTTATTTTCATCCACAAATCTAACATTAATAGCGAAATAATTGACTCTGTGACGTGTGCATGCATCCATTTTAAGGAAGACAAAACGTCCTTTCAGAACTTTCTATAGTTCTTCCTTTTTACATTTGGCCTCCTCAATTATAAGTTTCCTTATACTTTCTCTTTCCAGAGAAACAGCAAGTTTTTTTGCCATTTCTCCATTTAGGCCTAAAAAGGCTGTCTGTGAAAAGAAGGATAGTGGTAAACTATTCTTTACTACCATTTCAATAATGTGGTGTTTGAATTTTTCTGGTGTCATCCTTATGGTAACTTTGTCAGATATAAAGAATTTTCTTATTTTTGATTGTTCTCCAGTAGATTTCTGAACGTTTTTTGTCACAGAAGTAGATGCAATGTTTTCATTGCTATCTTTCTCATTCACGGTTTCTAACACTTTGGGATGAAAACGCTGTAAGTGTCTTTTCAAATTTGATGCTCTTGTAGGTGCATTTTTATCAGGCCCACTGAAACTGCTAATTTTTGCATCACATTGTTTTTCACCATCATCATCTTTTCTAATACATTGGCACACGTAATGTTTTCCATCACTTGATAATGCAAAGTGCTCATAAACAGTAGACTTTGTCGTGTTTGTTGTTAGCAGTCTTTCTGCAATTGTTTAGGATGCCTCTTTCCCTAAAATATAAAATATGTTATACTAACTGGCATATAATTAGATTTTTAATATCAACATACACAGTCTTGTAAGTTGTACGTACATGGCTTTATACAAACAAATAAGCTATATATCCCAGCACTAAACCTAGACATGATTTGTCCTATACAGAAAAACATGCACAGACATGTACTGTACGTACACACACACACACAACACAGAGCCTACATTTTAGTACTCAGAGCATATAAACAATCTGCACTATACATAAACATTCATGCATTCCTGCAGCACCAAACTTACAAACCTAGGATAGACAGTTTCTTCCAGAAACATGTACACATGTCTTCCCTCATACTGACAAGCAGGCATGCAGGTTTTAAAATAAATATAAACACTTACAGTTGAATCCAAGAAGCTGTTCCACCAAGTTCTTCTAAGCTCTTCTAGCAGAGAGAGGTGGTTGGGCAGAAGCTGCTGCCTTCTCCTTTTTTGTGTGCTGATCTGCTGCTGAAGATAGGGCAGTGGGAGGATCCAGGAAGGGGCATTTATTATAAAACATGATTTCCCTAGTAGAATCCCATAGTCATGTTTAAAGTTTAAGCTAACAATCGGAGTTTAAAAGTTTTTATAGTCTTAGCTAAATGACAGCAGTTTTTCCAATGGTTTACAGCTTCAGTCTTGAACTATTGACCCTCCATTCCCTTCACTTATACAAGGGTCTCTAGTCCTGCAAAAAATATATTTACTTAATCCCTTATCAGTGAGAGGCTAGGTTACCCATGGGCGCTGCGTTCCCTGTAACAGCAGAACACAACACTATGGAAAGTATAAGTATTGTGCGTTGCGTGCCATATAGTGAAGCACATGAAAAGCATGCTTCTTCACGGTCACTTAACGTGTTCGTTTTGCGGTTACGTGAGGCGCTGCATGCATTGGTCTTTATTCTTACAGTAGAGAAGTCATTAATTATAACTTTTTGTGAATTGGGACATTTAAACTTGCTTTTTTTTTTAATTCCAATTAAATTTAATCGGAGTTGGAGCATTGTTTGCCGACTCCGAGTACCCAAAATTTACTCCAACTCCGACTCCACGACTCCGACTCTGACTCCACAGCCCTGGATACAACTGGATTTTGTTTGGCATCCGCCATGACTCGCTCCTTAACACGAATATAGTAAATACATGCTAGAGTGTCCCTGGGAGCTGTCAGGGAGAAACTTAGGTTTGGGTATGCAGTGCGCTGTATCTATGCACAGCTCAGTGTCGGTTAAAGTGGGTATGAGGACTTTCATAAGGCGCTGAATAAAGTTGGTGAGCTCAGCAGGGGGTACTGATTTGGGTATGCCCTAGAATTTTATATTGTTCCGCCGTGAGCGGTCCTCCAAATCACCTATTTTGTTCTGTAAATGCTGAAGCTCAGATTCTTGATCAGTATAAGCGTTGACTAGGTCATTATTGTTTGCCATTTGTGATTCTAAATGGTCAATTTTGTCAGTGTTTTGTACTGTATCATTAAGTGAATCCAGCATGTCAGAGAAACAAGCAGAGATCTCAGGGAAAGCAACATATTTTTCATCATGTGTTCAGGAGTTGGCTGACCTATGGCAGGAAATGGAGTGCCTGGTTTTAGCAGGGTTACGTGTGGTAGGATTTGCAGGGGGTGAGCACTTACCGATATCACGTCGTTCCTCGTCACCTGAGGACCTGTGTGTGAGCGGGTGGAACCACCGGAGCTGGAGCCAGCCTGCACCATCTTGCTTTCCCCTCATCCCGCCGCTGGGGAGAGCCTGTGAGGCTTGGACGGTTTCCTCCGCTTTAACATGGCTCCCGGGGGTGCAGTGCTTGAAAGCAAGAACAACAGTGAGTGTTGAGTCCCTCCCTTGTGTCCCTAAGATGCCGCTATGTATGAGAGGCTGGAGGAGCTTTTGGTCAAGCGGCCATCTTCTTAGCCAGCCAGACACGCCCCCGCGAGAGATCGCTTTTATTATCTGTGATGACCTAATTACTGGGCTTTGTAATTTTTTTTCGTTGGAGCATCTGCTTGGAGCTTGGTTTATTTTGGCATAGGCATAACCCCAGATCTACATCCTCCAAGAGCCCTTTTCTTACAGTGTATGGGCAGAATCCTAGGTTTGAAGAGAACACCATTTTTTTTGAATGAATGTATACATGTAGCATAGGAGGTAGAGAGGTGGAGAAAAATGAACAGTGGATGTTAACACATAAGACCTCATTGCATCTATTCGCCTTTAAAAAAAAAAAAAAATGCCATTTTACATTAATTCATTCCCCTTTTGGGCAGGGGTTTCCTATGTAGATGGACACATGCAGAAAGGGGGCTGTATTACAGAAGGGAGGCAAACAGATGTTATTCAGTTTCCTAGAAATCACAAATTACTTGTAATTTTAAATACACTTCTTTTGATTTAATGTTTCTATTTAGCAAAATTGTATCACATGTATATATTACATTTATTTTGTGATGTTCAAGCTAAAGAAAAATACTTTTTCTGTTCCTAAAAAAGATGGAGAAGCTGAAAGCTGAATTAGATGAAGCAAGACTGAGTGAGAAACAGTCACATCAAAAGTTAGACCATCAGGCTGTGCTGTTGGCTAATAAATCTGAGGAACTTCGAATGATGTCTGAACGTGCTCATGAAACAATGTCTTCAGAAATGATTACAATTCAGCTTGAGATGCATGCGCTAGAAAGTGCCAAGGTGAGCAGTTTATCAATTGTATAATTTACTATAATCAAACATGTGGTCTTTTTTTTTTTTTTTTTTAATAGATATGCAAGACAAAATAAAAAAAAAAAAACAAACAAAAAAAAGTATGGGACATGTATAATCTATTTGTATATTTCAGGACTTTTTTTTTCCCAAGTCCGACAAATCTAAAATATTCTATTTCATATTTTACAACTCGCACCAACAGGTGGCAGATAACTGCAGCTTTTGTACTGCTGTCAATAGCCTGTAAAATCTGATCCTCTTCTATTCAACTTGATTTAAAAAACATGCCCTGGAATCAGAGGAGGCAGTATTAACTTCTGACCTGTATAGATTGTTGATGGGTGTTCGGAGCACCCTATGTTAAATGTTTATTTATAAAATATAATTTAATGCAAGTAACTCTAATTTATAAATGATCAGTTTATAAAATTATACATTTGACTCAGTGCTGCAACACCCCCCCGTCATAAATTAACATCTTTGTGGTAAGTTCTGTCTGCTGGTGGAGCAAAAAAGCCTTGATGCCCCCAGCTATCTCAGAAGCATGTGAGTGCCCTTCACAGCGCCCATAGGAAAGCTGGCAGTGGGTGAGATTAGTAACCACTTATCAATCGCAGTGATTAGAGAGAGACAGCAGAGGAAGCTTCTTAGTAAACTTTCCCTGCTGAGTAAACTTTCCCTGCTGACTGTCATACAGCATCTGCTTTCGCTTACAGATGGAGATCTGCGTGACAGACAGTTGCCGTAGAAAAAAAATAAAAAAAAAATAAAAAATACACTCAAAAAAAGTACTTTCTCTCCTCCAACTTTTAGTGTTTTTTTTCTTTTTTTTTCTTCCAGCATAAGCTTAACCAAAGATGACATATGCTGTGCTAAATATCTGCACACATATCATGCATGCACAGCTTATCTGCACATGTGCAAAATTGTCCAAAACCCCTGCATAAGCTCAGACACACTGCAAAGTCTGTTATGTCCCTTAGACTGGCAGAGAACTTTGGTGTGTCTGCACTTGTACGGGAGGTTTTAGCACCAATGTGAGGAGTTAACTGCTTCCACAGAATTGGACGCACAGGATGCTTTCTCTACTGAATGTACAATATCTGTCCTTATTGATGAAGTGTATTCCTGCCTTGCCTTAGAGAATCCTGAGTCTGACCACAATAAGGTTTCTAGCATGGGATCCTTGGAAATGCTCACACCTTACCTATTCACTGACTGTTAAAGCTGGTTTTATACAGTGACTGGCCACACCCCGAAAACATCTTCACATCTTTCAGACACCTTGCTCAGCAATATCCTATTGAGGAGGGGTTACTGAAAAAAATGGTCTATCCCTGTCATGGACCCAAAAATGTCCTACCCTTTTTTTAAAAAAAAAAAAAAACAAACCTCTTGAGGATGTTTGTGCTTTTAAAGACCTGGAGATCACAAGCTTAGAAACCTTCTTTAAGCCTTCTTTTGCCCTCAATGATTTTGCTATGCTAACTGCTGTAGTACCTATGTCAATTTGTCAAACTCTGCCTGTCTGAGTAAAATGTATGGGTCATTACCTTGGTTACATTTTAATAGATCCCTCTACTGGTAGGTGGCCCGACACTAGTGCGTAGATATGTTGACCAATATGCTTCACTAACTGTCCAGTTTGAGCATGCTTTTTGCACACATACTGAGGATCCTCTGGGTAAAAATCTGGTTAATGAAACTTCTGTGTAAGATGTTCCTCCACCAGATGCCCTTTTGAAGTACATCGACTTTTCTGTTCCTCCTGACAAGTGCAAGAAGGAAATAACTGGGGTGAGAATACTGTCCTCATCCATAAAATGAAGGCTCATGTCCTGCAAGCAGGCTTTCTAGAAGAGTTCCTTTCACCCTCTCAGCCCCCAGGCTCCAAGCTAGAACCTGGGGCAAGTGTCTTTCAGAAGCCTGACGATTGTGAGAGCAAGCCCTCTTTATAATGAAGGGATGCTACACTTCTCCAAGTAGGGGAACGCCTGTCGTCCTTTTCTGCCATTTGGTCACAGCACAGCGTAGTATCCAGGGGCTACAAATTTGAGTTTTAAATGCTGCCTTCCTTTCTGCAGAGAGGATGAAAAACTGGAGAGCATGAAGCAAAGGCAGGTGGATCTACATGCTGCGGTTCAGCAGCTTCTTGCACAGGGGGTTATTGCCCCCATTCCAGAAGTGCAGTTCTTTCAAGAGTTTTACTCTAACCTGTTCATTGTTTCCAAGGCAAATCGAGCCATTTGTCCATTCCAAAGTGGTTCTAAAGGCAGATATATTTTTACCTTAATACATTCTATGCAATAAGGTAAAAATCCTTCTGTGTGCAGCTCTTAACCCCAAGCCCCCCTTATACTTACCCGAGCGCAATGCTGATCCTGTACTCTGCTCTCTCTCATCATTGGCTTACAGGCAGAAGTGGGAGCCATTGGCTCCTGCTGCTCTCAATCACAGCCAGTGAGGAGAGAGTAGGGGGCAGAGCTAAACCGCACTGTATGTATCAGTGGACACAGCGTGTGGCTTGAGATCAAGCCTGCATGAGTGCTCCCATAGCAAGCAGCTATGGGGGCCTTGGACACCATCAAAGGACATACATTCAGTTTCAGGGAATTTTCCTTTGTTAAGGCCTTTGTGCAGAAGTTGTGCATAGCTATTGCTTCCCTTGTACAAGCCCATTGACACTGTGGGACCATAAACTGCTTCTCTGAGACCTTCAGAGGCTGCCCTTTGAACCTATTGAGGATATTCCCTTATCAAATTTCACTCGCAAGGTGGATTTTCTCTTGACTGTTACCTCTGTGAGGTGGGTCTCTGAGTTAGCGGCCTAAACAGAACTAGGGACTGCCTGCAACTCAAAGATCCACCTGAATGACCTTGTGCACAAAGCTGGCATCAGATGTGGCCTGAACATTCACCTGAAAAATCTTTGAAAGCATGTGAACAGAAAACCAGATGGCAGTCTTGCAAATCAGGGAAACCGCAGCCTGATGCTGAAAAGCACTAGGGCAGTGGTGGGCAACCTTTTTTTTTCAACTGAGCCAAATCTCGCCAAAACCACGATTTAAATTTATTTTGAGAGCCACATTTTTAAAACTGAAAATACATAGGATGGTACACTGTTTTTAGTTTCAATAAGTTTTTATAGTAATTCATCCCCCATAGTAATTCATCCCCCATATAGTAATTCATCCCCCATATAGTAATTCATCCCCCATATAGTAATTCATCCCCCCTATAGTAATTCATCCCCCCTATAGTAATTCATCCCCCATATAGTAATTCATCCCCCATATTAATTCATCCCTCATATAGTAGTAGTAAGTAAGTAGCAAGTAGTAAGCCAAGTCCCCCCTGTGTCAATTCACTTACCTTTGCTCCGCGCATTCTTCTCGCCGTGTTCCCGCGCCGTTCCGGTCTTCAGGGTGGACTGTGAGAGGAGCCTAGCTCCTCTCACGTTCGTCACGCTGCCCCGCCTACACACATCCTGACAGCCAATCACTGGCTATCAGGATGTGAGTGGCAGCGAGACTGGCCAATCATTGCATTTGAGCGCGCTGCCCTGGCTGTTTTTTTTTTTTTTGGAGCACGCTCCGCGGGCCGGATTAAAAGGTCCGCCGGGCCGTAGTTTGCCCATTGCTGGGCTAGCTGCAGAGTCCTGACTTTTGGGGCGGCCGCCCGAGAGGAGGGAGGGGAGCGGGCGCCCGGCACACAGAAGAGCCGCATTAAAGTGTGTAAAGAGCCGCATGTGGCTCGCGAGCCGCGGCTTGCCGACCACTGCACTAGGGAATCTAGAGGAGTAAATCTCGACAGAAAAGTGTGGAATCTGATCTTTGAGATTGTAAGCTTGAATGATGGTTTGTCTGAACTATCAAGAAATAGTGGAAAGAGAAGCTGGTTCTCCATTTTGAGGGCTATCCGGAATGACAAAGAATCAGTCTTTCAACTAGGTGCAGTGACTACAGAGTCAACCAAAGACCGACACAATCTATATTCAGGCAATGAGGAGAGATCTCTTGATGACCTGGAGTTGGACAGAGGGGTGGAAGAACGATGTCTTGGTTGTGGTGACAGGCCAAAACTACCTTAAGAAGGAAGTTATGGTCCACAACACCACCTTGTCCTTGTGTAAGACCAGAAATGGCCCTTTACAGTATAAGGCTGCCTGTTCAGACACTCTCCTCATAGAGGTGATGGGAACAAGAAATGTGGAGAGTGGAAAGGGGAATGTCACTAATGAGGTTCAAAAGATGTTTTTCAAAATGCTGAGAGAACCAGATCACAGGTAGTGCACAGAACGATATATGAGAAGGCCCTCATCAAAGAACACCAAAATAATATATCTTCCACTTTTTTAGTTATTTAATTGACATAGGCTCAATATAGTCTTGAAGTTGCTCTTAAAACCTGCAACAAATTAAATTTTCAGAGACTACTGAATATTTTGAATATATTTATCAGCTCCTTGAAGAAAACCTACTTTAAAGATTTCCAATTGTTACAGGAGAAATTTAGGCTTCCCAACCACAGTTATTATCAATACCTACGAATACGGCATACCTTCTTGTTTTGGAGGCCCAATGACACAACTATACTGACTTCTAAAATGTCAGTAGATACCTAAAAGAGAAGTATGGCCAAAGTTTTTTTTTGGCAGCCGCTGTTCTCTGCTTCAAGCAGACCAACAGCTGAGTGATCAGTGGTCATGTGATCATGTGGTTCACTGGACATCTTATCCTTTTTGTTACAAGAGTACCCATAAACTGATGAAATAATTTATATTACATCACACATATCATATGCCACACACCAAATGTGATTGCAGAGATTTCAAATGGGCATGTAATACATATGTTCTGGTCATGTCCCAAATTGTTTAGCTTTTTGGAAAATGTTACAAATACTATTAGTGGTGTTTTTCAAGCTGATGTAGTCACTGAACCCAAATTGTCATATTGGGCTATTTTGATTAGGAACAATTCATACCACATACTCTTACTATCACTAGACTACTATTTTTGGCATGTAAACAAAATGCCTAAAAGTGGTACACCCCCACCCACCCCACCAAATTTCAGTCAATGGCACCAATCTGTTAACCTTGCCCTACTGAAATACATGTGCATTAAATACTGATTAACCTCTTGCTGACTGTGCTATAGCCCAACAACGGCTACAGCATTATTGTCCAGCTCTGGGAGGGTGTCCCCACCCCCCATGCACCCCCATAGTTCGCATCGGGCACACTCTGTTTTCACTGATCATAGATTGCGGTAATGGGCCAATCACCTCAGCCCTTTATCATGTGATCAGCTGTGTCCAATCACAACTGTTCATATTGTAAACAGGATTTGGCTGTTATCGGCAGCCCTGTTCTCATGTTGACAGCGCATGAGGAGAGTGGGTAAGCGACTGTTCACACAGGGACATCTACACTGATAATCAGGACACTGATCATCAGTGCAGCCCCATCAGTGATGCCTTTCAATGCCCATCAGTGCTGCCTATCATTGCTGCCCATCAGTGCTGCCTCATCAACGCACATCAGTGAAGGGGAAAAATTACTTATTTACAAAATGTTTTAATGTTTTTGTTTTTTTCTATTAAGCAACAAATAAGAAACCCAGTGGTGATTAAATACCACCCAATGAAAGCTCTATTGGTCTCAAAAAATGATAAAGATATCATTTGGGCACAGTATTGCATGACCACGCATATGTCATCCACAGTGTGACTGTCAGGAGCCGCGGCGACATGCGGCTCGGTGCAGGCGCAGTGCGCCGGTTCACGCTGGTGTACGGGCACTAGGTCCTGGCGGGCGCGGCGGAGACGGAACTCGCGCATGTGCACTCGGAGCCGCGGGTGCACGCCTGGCACCGATGACAGCACAGGGCGCGGTATTTAAATCCGCCCTGCGCTGACATGAATTGCTGTTTGGTCCCTCTGTGTCCCCGATCCTGTGTACTCGTTATTCTGTTTGTTGCTGACCCGGATTGTCCCTGACTGTGCTGTATTCTCCTGGCCTGACCTCTCTCCTGGATGCCCCCTATTGGATCTGATCTGCTGTTACTGGCCTGGCGTGTGAGCTGACCATTCTCTGCCCGCTGCCTTGTACCGCGCTGCACCCACGGCTACCGACTCGGCTTGTCTGACCACGCTCCTGCTCATCCATCCATCCATCCACCTTTCTCTGGCACATCCGCCTCTTCTCATCAGGCTCTCACCCTGCAGATACCTCTGGCGGATCCCTCTACCACAGGTAGGTGTACTCGGGGTCCGCGACCTGGTCTCGGTCTGCTCCAAGTCCATCTCCACCCTCAGGGGCCCTGGTGAACAAGCAGACCGGGACTTAGACTCCGTGCTCTGGGGAATCCTAACCTGTGGGTTGCTAGAGGTACTGCCAGGCGGTTCCTTACAGTACCGAACGGCCATGACAGAGCCTGGAAGAGGACCACCCCCACTGGAGGACATATGCCAGCACCTGGCGGCCCTGACCCAAGCCGTCAAGACGCTGCAAGATGGATACACCCATCTGGAGAACCGCATCCAGACATTGACTGCACCTGTCACCACCTCCCAGAGTCCAGCTCCCCCTGCCCCATCTGGGATATCCCCAGGACCATCTATGGGAGCTATAGCCGCACTGCCTACTCCAGAACCCCACGTTCCACTGCCAGAATGCTTCCGCGGGGACCGAGCACGCTTCAGGGCCTTCCGGAACGCATACCTACTTTGTCAACCTGCAGCCACGCACATTTTCCACGGAGTCAGTCAAGGTGGGATTCATCGTATCCCTACTCCAGGATGAACCCCAGGATTGGGCTCACCGACTGATGGAGAACCACGATTCCCACCTAGAGACGGTAACAGATTTTTTTGATGCAATGGCCATACTATATGATGACCCGCAGAGACGGCCCTATACTCCCTCAGACAGGGCCACCGGGCAGCGGAGGAATATGCTTCGGAATTTAGACGGTGGATGGGAGATACCCGGTGGAACGATGACGCCCTACGCCATCAGTTCCGCGTAGGGCTCTCCGAGGCTCTTAAAGACGAGCTAGCCCGGGTAGGTCTACCCGAGTCCTTGGAGGATCTTATTGCCTTGGCCATTCAGATAGACCGCAGGCTGCGGGAACGCAGGTTTGAGAGAACAACATGGGTACCCTCCCGGGGAGCAGTCCAATCTACGCTAGAGGGGAACCGGACCCCAGAACCTGAAGATACCCATGCAGCTGGGACTGGCTCGGCCGTCACTATCGACCGAGGAACGCCAGAGGAGACCTCTGTGTGTACTGTGGAGAAGCCGGTCATATGGTGCGTTCCTGTCTGCTGAAAACGAGTAAGTCTGCTTCTATTTCTTCTATATCTGCTGAAAGTATTAAACAGTCCAGTTACTTAGCCATACCTATTTCCTTCCAGCTCCCAGGAAGAACCGTGGAGGTGACGGCTATAATTGACTCCGGAGCATGCAGTTGCTTCGTGGACTTAAACTTTGCCCATCAGCAGAAAATTCCCCTCCAGACTAGGGAACAGGGCCTTAACATATTTCTAGCCGACAGGTCACGAATTAAGTTGGGGTTGGTGGATCAGGAGACTCCTCCCATTTTTCTACGGTAGCTGGTCATCATCGGGAGTTCCTCCGACTGGACGCTATAGCCTCCCCTCTTTTCCCAGTCATTCTGGGGCTTCCTTGGTTGCGGGCCCATAATCCCCAAATTGAATGGGAAACCAGGTCCATTCAGTTCCTACCCCCGTATTGTCGGGAACACTGCCACGCCCCGGGCCCCACAGTTCCCCAATTCCTCCTATGCTCAGATGGAGACTCCAGTCTAAGGCAGGTCGTCCCTCTTGCCTACCACAGTTTCTTGGACGTCTTCAGCAAATGGGGGGCAGACATCCTTCCGACACACCGAACATATGTCTGCCCCATTGACCTCCTACCTGGCTCAGACGTTCCGTTCGGTCGGATTTTTCCCGTCTGAGCTAGAATTAGGGGTTCTCAAGGAGTACATCGATGAGAACCTCCAAAAAGGATTCATTCGCCCCTCCACATCACCAGCGGGGGCCGGAATCTTTTTTGTGGAGAAAAAGGATAAGTCCCTAAGACCCTGCATAGATTATCGCGAGCTAAACAAGGTCACGATAAAAAATCACTATGCACTGCCCCTGGTCCCAGAACTCTTCCAGAGACTGAAATCCGAAGCCATCTTTACAAAACTAGATTTGAGGGGTGCATATAATCTGGTCCGTATAAGGGAGGGGGATGAATGGAAAACGGCGTTTAGTACTCGATTTGGCCATTTTGAGTATTTGGTCATGCCATTCGGACTCTGCAATGGCCCGGCCACGTTCCAACATTTCATCAATGATGTACTCCGAGATTATCTTGACGTTTTCGTGGTTGTCTATTTGGATGACATATTAATCTTCTCTTCTTCACTCAAAGTTCATAGGGGTCATGTAACAAGTGTATTGGAACGATTACGTCAACACGGTCTGTATGCCAAAGCTGACAAGTGCAGCTTCGAGCAGCACAGTATTGCGTTCTTGGGGCTGATCATCTCCACTACGGGGGTCACGATGGATCCTCAGAGGGTCTAGGCGATCTTGGACTGGCCAGTACCCACGGATAAGAAGGGCGTACAACGTTTTATTGGGTTTGCTAATTTTTATAGAAAGTTTATCAGGAACTTCTCTGGTCTGGTTTCCCCCATTACCCAGTTGACCAAACAAAGGGTCCGTTTCAAATGGATGCCCGAGACTCAAGCAGCATTTGAGATTCTATAGAAATTATTCACCACCGCTCCCATTCTCAGTCATCCTGATTCCTCCCTGCCTTATGTTCTGGAAGTTGATGCCTCAGAAAATGCAGTAGGGGCCGTCCTGTCCCAGAGAAAGGGCACCAAGGAACTTCTGCACCCAGTAGCGCTCTTCTCGAGGAAACGTTCACCGGAGGCCGGTTGGCCATAAAGACCACATTAGAGGAGTGGAGATACCTGCTAGAAGGAGCATCCTATTCTGATTTTCACCGATCACAAAAATCTAGAGTATTTGAGAACGGCAAAACGCTTACGACCACGCCAAGCGAGATGGGCACTCTTCTTCTGCCGGTTCTCCTTCCACATCACGTACAGACCAGGCTCCAAGAACACGAAGCCCGATGCCCTTTCGCGCATGTTTTGAAGACCCTGAGGAAGTTCCAAAGCCAGATACTATCTTGTCCTCGGGAAACTTTCTTGCCCTCCAGGCTACGTTCCAGGCTGCAGGATGCATCCGTGGGAATGCCAACTCTACCTGTGGTGCCCCTCCAGAGCAAGGGAGGGCTTTTATGGAAGGAAGGACTATTTGTGGTACCAGAAGATGTCCGAACATTGGTCCTGGTACACTGCCATGATCATGCGATGGCAGGTCATTTCGGGTTGGCGAAGACTCTCGAATTGCTTCAGCACACGTTCTGGTGGCCAAGTATGATCAAGGATTGTGAGCTCTACGTTAAGTCCTGCGCCATTTGCCAGAGGAACAAGCCTTCCAGGAGCAAGGCCTGGGGTTTGCTACGCCCACTACCTATACCCGATCGACCGTGGCAAATGATTGCGATCGAATTTATAGTCGAGCTGCCTCCGTCTCAGGGCCACACCGCGATCTTCGTCATTGTGGATCGTTTGTCAAAAATGGCCCACTTTCTACCCTTGAAGAATACGCCATCGGCTCTTGAAACCCCAAAATTCTTCATAAGAGAAGTAGTGAGGCTGCATGGAGTTCCTGAAGACATCGTCTCGGATTGAGGAGTCCAGTTTACCTTGAAATTCTGGAAGGCGTTATGTGAAGCTTTGGGTATCAGATTGTCCCTCTCTTCAGCTTACCACCCACAGACAAATTGGCAGATGGAGGACAAACCAAACATTGGAGCAGTATTTGAGATGCTACACGTCCTTCCTGCAGGATGATTGGCTGGTACTCCTACCGCTGGCAAAATTTGCCTACAACAACGAAAAACATTCAGCCACGGGGCAATCCCCGTTTCTTGTGAACTATGGATTCCATCCCACATTTCTGCCCGATCTGGTTGCCGAAAGCTCAGTTCCTGCCACTCAAAGCACTCTAAATTTTGTTTCTACCAACAACAAGGTTTTTCAGGAAGCTATTACAAAAGCTCAAGAGGACAAGAAAGCTTTCGATAGGAAGCGAAGGGGGGAACTAGTGTTGCAACCTGGGGATTAAGTCTGGCTGGTAACAACAAATCTGAAAATATCTTGCCCATCGAAGAAACTGGGACCGAAGTTTGTGGGTCCATTCCAGGTGAAGCGAATGATCAACAAGGTGGCATATGAACTTGCTCTTCCGGAGACTTTCAAAATCCATCCAGTTTTCCATGTGTCACTTCTGAAGCCAGCTGTGCCAGACCCCTTCCCGGATCGGGAGTCCAGACCTCCAGAAGCAATAACCATTGAGGAACAGGAGGAATTTGAGGTGGAAGCAATCCTGAACTGCTGGAAAAGGGGGGGCCAGACTCAGTTCCTGATCAAATGGAAGGGTTATGGTCCCGAGGAGAACTCGTGGGAACCAGCCCAAAATGTTCATGCCCCCAGGCTTATCCAGGAGTTTTATCATTGTCACCCACGGTGGAGACTTCAGTTGGGCACCCGGAGGTTGCCCGTAGGGGGGGCGCATGCGCAGTATGCTGGTTCACGCTGGTGTACGGGCACTAGGTCTTGGCCGGCTGCGGCAGAGACGGAACTTGCGCATGCGCACTTTGAGCCCGGTTGCGTGCCTGGCACCTATGACGGCGCGGTATTTAAATCCGCCCTGCACTGACATGAATTGCCGTTTGGTCTCTCTGTGTTCCTGATCCTGTGTACTCGTTATTCTGATTGTTGCTGACCCGGATTGTCCCTGACTGTGCTGTATTCTCCTGCTCTGACCCCTGACTCACCTGACCTCTCTCCTGGATGCCCCCTATTGGATCTGATCTCCTGTTACTGACCTGACGTGTGACCCGACCATTCTCTGCCCGCTGCCTTGTACCGCGCTGCTCCCACGGCTACCGACTCGGCTTGTCTGACCACGCTCCTGCTCATCCATTCATCCATCCACCTTTCTCTGGCACATCCGCCTCTTCACATCAGGCTCTCACCCTGCAGATACCTCTGGTGGATCCCTCTATCACGGGTAGGTGTACTCAGGGGCCGCGACCTGGTCTCGGTCTGCTCCAAGTCCATCCCCACCCTCAGGGGCCTGGTGAACAAGCAGACCAGGACTTAGACTCCGCGCTCTGGGGAATCCTAAACGGTGGGTTGCTAGAGGTACCGCCAGGCGGTTCCTTACAGCGACAGTGCAAACTGGCCTGGACAGGAAAGGGGTGAAAGTTCCCAGTAAGCAAGTGGTTAATGTATATTTTGATGTGTTTATACTTGGTATGGATTTAATTTGCATTATTGTACATGCACTGTTCTGCAGGTGTATGTGAGATGGTAGGGGGAATGTTTTGTTAGGTTTGTATGTGTTTGTTTAAAAGGCATATAACATTCATAAAAATTATATAATTATAAAAAAGAAACATTCCAGAGACCAAACATTTAGGGTCCTTCCCGGTCACATTTTTGCCTGTATATTAGTCATGTTAGCAATGTGGATTATGAAATAGTAATATAGAATTTAACACCAGAAAAAGATATGGTAGCACAGGCTCACTTTAAGGTAGTACATCTAATTTTTTTTTTCTTTTTTTTTATAAAAACGGGCCCAAAAAAATTACCACAATTATGCAGAGAAGAGCTTTGTTATTCATATAAATGTAATACACCCCATTCATAGGTCAAGCCATCAGCAAAAAAAAAAATACGCATTCTGTTTTTTTCTAACCCCCGTACCTTTTTAATAAACTACTGTCAAAACTTGTCAGTCCACATAATGCACTGTAGCATTAGTGTTTTTTTTAGTTTTCTGATTACACATACTTGCCACACATAATCATACAGTACAGTGCATCCAGAAAGTATGCACAGCGCATAACTTTTGCCATATTGTGTTATGTTACAGCCTTATTCCAAAATGGATTGAATTAATTTTTTTTCTCAACATTCTACAAACCATGCCCCATAATGACAACATGAAAGAAGTTTGTTTTGAAATCTTTGCAATTTATTAAAAACGAAAAACTTCATGCGCATAAGTATTCACAGCCCTTGCCATGACACTCAAAATTGAGCTCTGGTGCATCTTGTTCCCACTGATCATCCTTGAGATGTTTCCACAACTTGATTGGAGTCCACCAGTGGGAAATTCAGTTGATTGGACATGATTAGGAAAGGCATAAACCTGTCTATATAAGGTCCCACAGTTAACAGTGCATGTCCGAGCACAAACCAAGCCATGAAGTCCAAGGAATTGTCTGTAGACCTCCGAGACAGGATGGTATCAAGGCACAGATCTCAGGAAGGGTACAGAAACATTTCTTCATCATTGAAGGTCCGAATGAGCACAGTGGCCTCCATCATCCGTAAATGCAAGAAGTTTGGAACCACCATGAATCTTCCTAGAGTGGGCCGCCAGCCAGAATGAGCGATTGAGGGAGAAGGGCCTTAGCCAGGGAGGTAACCAAGCACCCGATCGTCACTCTGAAAGAGCTCCAGCGTTTCTCTGTGGAGAGATGAGAACCTTACAGAAGAACAGCCATCTCTGCAACATTCCACCAATCAGGCCTGTATGGTAGAGTGGCCAGACAGAAGCCACTTCTCTGTAAAAGGCAAATGGCAGCCTGCCTGGTGTTTTCCAAAAGGCACCTAAGGGACTCTCAGACCATGAGAAACAAAACTCTCTGGTCTGATGAAACAGATTTAATTCTTTGGCCTGAATGCCAAGGGTCATGTCTGGAGGAAACCAGGCACTGCTCACCACTTGGCCAATATCATCCCTACAGAGAAGCATGGTGGTGGCAGCATCATGCTGTGGGGATGTTTTTCAGCGGCAGGAACTGGGAGACTAGTCAGAATTGAGGGAAAGATGAATGCAGCAATGTACAGAGACATCCTTGATGAAAACCTGTTCCAGAGCGCTCTGGACTTTAGACTGGGGCGACGGTTCATCTTTCAACAGGACAGCAACCCTATGCACACACCCCACATAACAAAGGAGTGGCTATGGGCCAACTCTGAGAATGTTCTTGAGTAGCCCAGAGCTCAGACTTGAATCCGTTTGAACATCTCTGAAGAGATCTGAAAATGGCTAGCTGTACACCGACACTCCCCATCCAACCTGATGGGTCTTGAGAGGTACTGCAAAGAAGAAAGGGAGAAACTGGCCAAAAATAGGTGTGCCAAGCTTGTAGCATCATATTCAAATACTTATGTACATGTGGTTTTTTATTTTTAATAAATTGCAAAGGTTTCAAAACAAACTTCTTTCATGTTGTCATTATGGGGTATTGTTTGTAGAATGTTGAGGGAAAAAAAATGTATTGAATCCCTTTGAAATTTTACATGACAGCAAAACCTCTTTTGGCTCCTCCACATCTATATGAACTTTTTTGGTTCGACCATGTATTTTTTCCAATATTTTGTCAAGCAAAATTTAGAAAACTGTACAGTATGTGACTTTTGCAACCGCTTTAATACCTTGTTTCAAAATGTAGTCATACATTGTATGATGGTGACGATATCTGTATTATTTATTTATTTTTACAAATGATTCTCTTCAATAACGCTGGTGTATTTAACTCTATTCCAATAATAACTTTCTATATCTACTGCTATAGTGTAAACCTTTGTAATCTTTCAAGGTTCATAGTTTTATGACAGAAAAAAGCAAAGGTACTGTCTACATTTCTGTGGAGGAAATTTGTTAAATGTGTGGGGATCTTTTGCTTTTGTTTTGATAACTGCTGCTCAGGTTTCTGGCCAGGCTCAAGGATCCCAAATGCCTTTTGAAGTGGGCACACTGGTGATCCCATGATATCAGTTCTGTTTGTTGTACACCTTCATATGATTGAGATGGAGGGCATTCTGGTGATATTGGTGGCATTAAATAGACCTAAAAAGTCTTGGTATTCAGACATTCCAACTCCTGGGAGACACTGTATGGGCACTGCAAGGCCTACTGTCTCAAGGGCTGGCTTGGCTTTGCAACCCAGATTCAAAACTAACCCAGGGGTTCTCTTTGACTCTGTTATTCCTCAGTATAAAGTCAAGGTGGTTTTAAGGTTTCAGACCTCTTTTCTCCTTTTTGGTGGTTTCCCCATCTGGACATCATGCTGCCTTCTCGTTTCCTGTTCCAAAGCGTCCCAAATAGATCTCCCTACATTGTTTGTGTGTGTGTGTATTTTTTTTAACCGGTAACACACTACATTGTTTAGATATAATATGTGCAATGCGAGTTTATCTCCTGCTACTGTTTCCATTCAAACCTCCTCCAATTCTTATGATTGTAGTGCATGCAGGCTCTCACAAGGTCTGTTAATTCCACCATCTCCTAGGTGGATAAGGAAGGTTATCACTATATCACTAAGGCTTACGCCTTGAGGCATAGGAATCCTCCTTTCCCTCTTGAGGCTAACTGGACATGTTCAGTTGGTTCCTCTTGGGCTTTTCAGCATCAAATGTGTGACACCCCCCCCCCCCCCCCCAAATCCCTATGGGTAACCACGCTACCTCAAACACCATCATATTAGCAAACATAAATGTAAACTGCAACATCATATTTCCACTAAAGAAAAAGTTCATAGGTAAGCTTCCATCCATATTAAAGTGACATTCCCATATGACGAATATCACAGGAAGAAAAAAACATAGGTGCGTGTCTGTATTAGTGACTATTGAATTATTGGAGTGACTATCCTAGTTAGCCAAACAGTGCTCCAAAAATACAAAAAAGAAGGTGCCCCACAGTATATCTTCTCAAGAAACCGGCCACATGGATTTCACACCAAACTCACTAGACTGTTTTGACTCCTTGTGTTAGCAAGTGAGTCAAAACAGCGTATGCACTTAGATTCTGGTGTTACAGCCTCCATGTTGTCCAAACTGCTTCCTCCTGTCCTCCCAGATCCTAATTCAGTCTGCTCTGGGATTAGTTTAGGAAAGTTACTCCATATCTAGCCAGTAGGGAAGAAGGAGAGGGATCTCATAAAGTGAAAAGTACAGTTGTGTCGTCTTCTTCTTTCTTTTTTTTATGTGAAACCAGTGTTTGCCAGAAGTAACGTCAAATCGGAAGTTACCACCCACCACTTTTTCATCATAGGAAATTATATCATCAAGAGCTAGGAATCTTCAAGTGTTACTAAACCCACAACAGTAAAATCAGTCTGTATATGCAGTAAAGCATGCTTGTTATACTTGCTGTGGAACCTAAGGGGTTAATCCTCCATTGTGTAAAAAGGATGTTTGATCCTGTCTTCTTCGATCCTCCCCTTGTACTGTCCTCTATCCGTCTGCTGATAGTACCGAGCTCTAGGATTCATTCTGTGCATGCTCACTTTAGTGTGTTTTGCTAGAGTTCTTTTTTCTTTGGGAGGGTGCATGTGATCAGCGCAGGGCCAATCAGCACTGTCTAGAGTGTCAGGGGTCATTCAGCCTCGTAGGACAGTCAGAGCAGAATGAAGACTTCTCCTACAAGCTTTAACCAGTGCTCAGCTGGACACTGATAGACGTCACAAGATTGCTATATACTACTGATGAGAAAAGGTATTTAGCAGTTTATATTTACTAAAATAATTGCATTTCCATGTTCTCTGTACTGTGGGAAACCAGATAGAGTGAATGCAGGGTTTAGTAACACATTTAGTCTCCACTCTACACCTATTTATACTCGACAAAGGGCCTCCGTCTATACCCTAAATCGCCATATTGGGACTCCCATGTGATATATGCTGCCAATCGACCGAACATAAGCTGTACCATATTATTGCAACTATCAATAGAGGCTATGTGTATTACATTAATGTTGTTATACAACCCCATGAGATTAAGTACCGTATTTTTCGCTCCATAAGACGCACCTGACCATAAGACGCACCTAGGTTTTAGAGGTGAAAAACAAGAAAAAAAAAATATTCTGAACCAATGGACTGCAGACACAGTACAGGGGATGACCAGAGACTGCGGACACAGTACAGGGGATGACCAGAGACTGCGGACACAATACAGGAGATGACCAGAGACTGCGGACACAGTGCAGGGGATGACCAGAGACTGCGGACACAGTGCAGGGGATGACCAGAGACTGCGGACACAGTGCAGGGGATGACCAGAGACTGCGGACACAGTGCAGGGGATGACCAGAGACTGCGGACACAGTGCAGGGGATGACCAGAGACTGCGGACACAGTGCAGGGGATGACCAGAGACTGCGGACACAGTGCAGGGGATGACCAGAGACTGCGGACACAGTACAGGGGATGACCAGAGACTGCGGACACAGTGCAGGGGATGACCAGAGACTGCGGACACAGTGCAGGGGATGACCAGAGACTGCGGACACAATACAGGAGATGACCAGAGACTGCGGACACAGTACAGGAGATGACCAGAGACTGCGAACACAGTACAGGAGATGACCAGAGACTGCGGACACAGTACAGGAGATGACCAGAGACTGCGGACACAGTGCAGGGGATGACCAGAGACTGCGGACACAGTGCAGGGGATGACCAGAGACTGCGGACACAGTGCAGGGGATGACCAGAGACTGCGGACACAGTGCAGGGGATGACCAGAGACTGCGGACACAGTGCAGGGGATGACCAGAGACTGCGGACACAGTGCAGGGGATGACCAGAGACTGCGGACACAGTGCAGGGGATGACCAGAGACTGCGGACACAGTGCAGGGGATGACCAGAGACTGCGGACACAGTGCAGGGGATGACCAGAGACTGCGGACACAGTGCAGGGGATGACCAGAGACTGCGGACACAGTGCAGGGGATGACCAGAGACTGCGGACACAGTGCAGGGGATGACCAGAGACTGCGGACACAGTGCAGGGGATGACCAGAGACTGCGGACACAGTGCAGGGGATGACCAGAGACTGCGGACACAGTGCAGGGGATGACCAGAGACTGCGGACACAGTGCAGGGGATGACCAGAGACTGCGGACACAGTGCAGGGGATGACCAGAGACTGCGGACACAGTGCAGGGGATGACCAGAGACTGCGGACACAGTGCAGGGGATGACCAGAGACTGCGGACACAGTGCAGGGGGTGACCAGAGACTGCGGACACAGTGCAGGGGGTGACCAGAGACTGCGGACACAGTGCAGGGGGTGACCAGAGACTGCGGACACAGTGCAGGGGGTGACCAGAGACTGCGGACACAGTGCAGGGGATGACCAGAGACTGCGGACACAGTGCAGGGGATGACCAGAGACTGCGGACACAGTGCAGGGGGTGACCAGAGACTGCGGACACAGTGCAGGGGATGACCAGAGACTGCGGACACAGTGCAGGGGATGACCAGAGACTGCGGACACAGTGCAGGGGATGACCAGAGACTGCGGACACAGTGCAGGGGATGACCAGAGACTGCGGACACAGTGCAGGGGATGACCAGAGACTGCGGACACAGTGCAGGGGATGACCAGAGACTGCGGACACAGTGCAGGGGATGACCAGAGACTGCGGACACAGTGCAGGGGATGACCAGAGACTGCGGACACAGTGCAGGGGATGACCAGAGACTGCGGACACAGTGCAGGGGATGACCAGAGACTGCGGACACAGTGCAGGGGATGACCAGAGACTGCGGACACAGTGCAGGGGATGACCAGAGACTGCGGACACAGTGCAGGGGATGACCAGAGACTGCGGACACAGTGCAGGGGATGACCAGAGACTGCGGACAGTGCAGGGAATGACCAGAGACTGCTGACCTTTGGGGAGGGAGGGGGAGCGGGTACCTGAATTTGACAGGTACCCGCTCCCACTTCCGCGGAGTTGTCCTTCCCTCTTCTTCCCGGGCCGGCTTCTGTGACAGCCGGGTGCCCACTGCGCATGTGCAAGAAGCGCTGCGCTTTGTGAATGGCCCGGCGCCTTCTGGGACCTTTCATGTGTCCCAGAAGACACCGGATCATTCACAAAGCGCAGCACATGCGCAGTGGGCACCCGGCTGTCACAGAAGCCAGCGCGGGAAGACTGTGCAGCGCTGGAGCGAGGAACAGGTAAGGCCCTGCAGGAGAGAACAGCTGAGCGGCCGGCCCGGTATTCTGACATGGTGGCTGCAGAAATACCGGACCGGCCGCTTTATATTTGCTCCATAAGACGCACTGACATTTTCCTCCCTTTTTTGGGGGGAAAAAGTGTGTCTTATGGAGCGAAAAATACAGTAAATTGTTATTCCTAATTGAATTGCCAAGAGAAATAAACATTAAGCACCTCCACTGCACCTCCCCTACTGGTGATTAAAAAAGGTAAACCCATATCCCCAAAGAGATCTAGAACGATAGGTACTATAGGTAATGAATAAACAGATATTTATACAAAGAACTGTGCTAAAACATACTCCGATATAAAAACTTAAAATGATAATGTCCTGTAATGATACAGGACATTTAATAATTAGAAATATAATAAATATGAGTATCTAATTAATCAATTTTGTCTTGTTTTTTTAGATCACTGTTTTCATGCCTTTACCCCTCCAGTGTTAATAAATTTTGTTGATCACACTTTTGGGGTCACAGTTATGATGCAATCTAAAATGGTTGGAAACACTGTTTTTTTCAGAATCCTTTCTTACTATTATTGATGTGTTCACCTAGTCTAATGTCTAACTTTCTGGTTGTTCTGCCAACATATTGGAGCCCACATGGGCACTCCAAAAGGTATGATTTATTATTTGCCTGTAATGTTAGATCTGAACTAATTTTTTTTTCTATTTATTGTTTTGCAAGGTACACATCGTCCAGATTTATAAATTCCTTTGACATTTTAAAAAGTTGACCTGTTTCTTGGGTGGTGGGTACATTTTGTACTATCTTGTTTGTTAGGGCTTCAGCCCTTCTCTATATGAAGTATGGCTTCTTTGGAAGGATGGTGGCTAAGATTTTATCCTTTAGTAGTATACACCAGTACCGGTTAATTATTTTTTTCAACCTTCTTGTATTGTCAGCAGAACTCTATAATAAATGCTTTATTAAAGTCATCCTTATTTTTGACCAACTCTTTCAGATGATCCTCTCTCCTCATATTATTGCATTCCCACTTTATCTTATCCAGGTACTTGCTTTTTGTATCCTTTCCATTTTGAACCTTTCCATTATAATATTTGCTTGTACCTCAAAATCATTTGCTTCATCACAGTTTCTTCTAATTCTCATTAGTTTGTCCTTTAGGGATTGCCCTAATCCACCTGGGGAGGTGGCAACTCGCTGTGGGTATATATCTGTTACAATCTGTGTCTTTTAAAATGGGTTTGTGTGGATAATATTCCCTAATCTACCAAATCTAAATACATTTGTGTCTTACTCCATTCTGCTTTAAATTTGATGCCCTATTTATTAATATTCTATTTATCAATTGTTCCAATGTTTGTTCTGTACCCTTGTGCATAATGACCACGACAACAATGTACCTTTTTGTACAGCTTTAAAGATACATGACACTTTCCATAAATTTCTTCTGTTCCCACCAGCTCATGAAGATATTTGCCACACTTAGGACAAATTTGGCTCCCATTGCCATGCCCCTTTTTTGCCTATAATATTTGCCTTTGTGCCAGGAGAAATTATACCCCATAGCTAGTTCTAAAACCTCCACAATAAACTATTTGTTCAGCTTTTAGTCCTGATGCAATAAAGCGACATTAAAGGTTCATATTGGGTTTTTGCGTAAAGTAACAAACATGATATACTTACCTGCTGTGTGCAGTGGTTTTGCACAGAGCAGTCTGGATCCTCCTCTTCACATGGCCCCTGCAGGCTCTCCTGGGCCCTTCTTTTTTTTGGGTTTCTCTGTGGCTTGTTATGGGGGCACCCGATGCTCTGTGTCCATTCACGCACAGAGCCACAGCTTGGCGCCGCCCCCTCTACTTATTGCCTGACTGGCTGTGATTGACAGCAGCGGGAGCCAATGGCTTTTGTTTTCTGTCTCAGTCAATGAGGAGGCAGAGACCTGGGACAGTTGAGGCTGTTGTGCACATCGATGGGGCTCAGGAAAGTATTGAAGGGCTGGCGGCAATGCTGCACACAGAAGGTTTTTTTACCTTCACACATAGAATGCATGAAGGTTAAAAACCTTGAGCCTATACAACTGCTTTAATTAATGAGGTCAATGTGTATACTCTTAATGTCCTGTTCCACCAAATGTAAAAATGGCCGTTAAATGGTTCCTGCTGATTTTGGGATTAAAAGTACATTTGGAGAAGAAACATTTTGAAGCAGGCCATTTTTTTGTTTGTCTTTTTGGAACACTGGTTAACTGGGATAGTTACTATAATACCGACCCGCACCTGTGGTATGTCGTATGGAACTGTCACTTTAATTAGGACACTTATCTGTGGATTTTTTCTTTCATAGAAATGTGATGTTGCAGTTTACATTTATGTTTTGTTAATACGATAGTGTTTTAGGTTGCACTGTTACCCGTAGGGATTTGTGATCATACATACAAGCGTATTTCTACACAGTATAATAGCAACAACGTGGTGTATTTACATTATTTTTTTTCATTCATTATTGCATTACATTGGTTTTACAGGTCAAACCTCATCCATAGAGCGGGCAAACCCATTTTTTATGTTTTCAGCATCAAGCATCTATTTTGCAGTAGTTCAGGCCTCTACTGACACCAGCTTTTGGCTATTAGGTGCTTCAAGCCGCTGTTTGAGTTTGGAACCTGATTCCAATGTTTTGGGCTGTTTGGAATTGATTCCTGTGTTGCCCACATCTCCGTTTGTATTGCTTGCAGATGTTCAATAGACACAACTCTGTTCTGTACCGTACCATTAAGGAAAAAGGATTTTTAATTACCTGTAAAGTCTTTTACTTGGAGTACAGGACACTGGACACCCTCTTCTCTGGAGTGTGTTGTTTTTTTTTTGTTTTTTTTTCCCCTCTCTGATTGCATGCTAAAAACTGGCCTGTCCTAACAAGTTTTCCAGTGTCCTCACCTGAAGGTGGCAAAGTATATCCCTTGGCAAAGACTTAAAGTGATACTAAATACACACGGTTTAATTTACAGTACATCCAGAAATTATTCGCAGCGCTTAACTTTTGCAGCATTTTGTTATGTTACAGCCTTATTCCAAAATTTTTTCCTTCAACATTCTAGAAACAATACCCCATAATGACAACATGAAAGAAGTTCGTTTTGAAATCTTTGCAATTTATTAAAAAACAAAATGATAAGAAACAAAAAAAACCCACATGTACATAAGTATTCACAGCCTTTGCTCAATACTTTGTTGAAGCACCATTAGCACCACTTACAGCCTCAAGTCATTTAGTATAATGCTACAAGCTTGATACACCTATATTTGGGCAATTTCTCCCATTCTTCTTTGCAGTACCTCTCAAGCTCCATCAGGTTGGATGGGGAGCATCGGTGCACAGCCATTTTCAGATCTTTCCAGAGATGTTCAATCGGGTTCAAGCCTGGTCTCTGGCTGGGCCACTCCAGGACATTCACAGAGTTGGCCCATAGCCACTCCTTTGTTATGTGGGCTGTGTGCTTAGGGTTGTCCTGTTGAAAGATGAACCATCGCCCCACTCTAAGGTTCAGAGCACTCTGGAACAGGTTTTCATCAAGGATGTCTCTGTACATTGCTGCATTCATTTTTCGTTCGATCCTGACTAGTCTCCCAGCTCCTGCCGCTGAAGTACATCCCCACAGCATGATGCTGCCACCACCATTCTTCACTGTAGGGATGATATTGGCCAGGTGGTGAGCAATGCCTGGTTTCCTCCAGACATTACGCTTGGCATTCAGGCCAAAGAATTAAATCTTTGTTTCATCAGACCAGAGAGTTTTGTTTCTCATGTTCTGAGAGTCCATCAGGTGCCTTTTGGAAAACTCTAGGCGGGATGCCATTTGCCTTTTACTGAGAAGTGGCTTCTGTCTGGCCACTCTACCATACAGGCCTGAATGGTGGAGTTCTGCAAAGATGGTTGTTCTTCTGTAAGGTTCTCCTCTCTCCACAGAGAAACTCTGGAGCTCTTTCAGAGTGACCATTGGGTGCTTGGTTACCTCCCTGGCTAAGGCCCTTTCACCTCAATTGCTCATTTTCGCCGGCGGCCCACTCTAGGAAGATTCCTGGTGGTTCCAAACTTCTTCAATTTACGGGTGATGGAGGCCATCATGGAGGCTCATCAATAAAGGGAAAACACCCCAGCTTTTAGGACACAGTAACAATAAAAACTATAAATAAACTGTTTAAAATGGTTTTCCAAATATATATTATTTTTTGGCAGTAACCTGGTGTGGGCGAATTTCTGCCAGTCACAGGTTGTCACGTCCCTCCAGCCTCAGTCTTAGAATAACAGGAAGGTGATGCCTTCATTAATCAAGATGCAACATCTCACCCCCATTGTGTTACCTGGCTAATGGGCATGAAGGAGGAGGGAGGGAGTGTGCTGTAGTTTACCACTGTCTATAGTCACATAGGCTGCTCAGATATGATAGGGAGGAAATTCTCAGCATCTCACTGGAAACTGAACATGTGCAGTAGCTGCCAACACAGCTGTGCAAAATCCCCAACTATATTGGGGACATGGATAGAAGAGGGGGATGAAGAACAGCAGGGTTAACTAGGTTATTGCAGAATACAGGAAATTAATCCCATAGTGAATGAGTAAGCATTACACAGCATGTAATACAACTTTTATTGCTAGCTTTTTTTTTTTCTAATTTGATGTGTGTTTAACCTCTTACCCGCCACCCTATAGGAGAAATACTGCTGCAAGGCCACGCAAAATCACGTGTGTGTGTGTGTGTGTGTGTGGTGTATGTGTGTGTGTGTGTATGTATATGTATGTATATATATATATATATATATATATATAGTGTGTGTGTATATGTACTGTATATATTATATACACACACAGTTAGGTCCATAAATATTTGAACACAGGCACACTTGCATGGACAGCTCCTTTGAACACATGATGTAGGTTTATAACAATAGATTCCAAATGCAAATACCACACTTAGGATCAACTCCAGACCTTTTGCTTGCTTATTTGATGACAAAATAATGGAGTAGCTCACACCTGGCCATGAAACCGCTTTTGATTCAATTGTCCAATGACTTTTGGTCACTTGAAGAAGAGGTGATGGCTACTCTTAAGAGCTGCAATTTCTAAACCCTTCCTCCAATTTGAATGTACGTACTCTCAAATTAAGCCTGCGAGTGTGCACTTTCAGCCCATATCCATTATATAACTATAGCTTGAATATGTTTTGGTAAATACCTGAGAAAATCTAAAATTGTGCCTGTGACCAAATATATATATGGACGTGTGTGTGTGTGTGTATTTAATACAAATGTGATTTCGCATTTTTGGGTAGGGGGTGCGCATCCTCTACCTTGGCAGCTTCAGCTATTGATCACTTGGTGCTGGACGGAGATTCCCCACTGGTGATCACCAAATATCACTGACGGGGAGAGGTCTGTATGTAAACAATACAGATCTCTCCCCTGTCAGCTCCTGCACATTGCTTTGTATTGCTCTGCATAGCAGACCGATACAAAGCAGTGTGCTGGCACAGTACAACAGCACACAGTTAACCCTTTTGATCTCCCCCAGATGTTAATCCCTTCCTGCCCAGTGTCATTAGTACAGTGTCAGTGCTTTTTATTAGCACTGATCATTGTATTAGTGTCACTGGGGATGTCAGTGACAGTAAGTTCCCCCCCACCCCCCCTGCAGTGTCAGAATGCCCATCGCAGTCACGCAGCCCCGCTATAAGTTGCTGATCACCTCCATTACTAGTATTGGAAAAACAAAATTCTAGTGTGTATATATATCGCCATTTGTAGATGCTATAGCTTTCACAAACCAATTAATTTACACTTATTGGGTTTTTTAAAAGGGCAAAGACATGTAGCAGAATACGCTTTGGCCTAAATTTATGACAAAATTTGATTTTTAAAATTCTCTTAATAGACATGTTAATAGCAAAAAGTCCAAAATTTTTTTTTCTCAAAATTGTCGGTCATTTTTTTGTTTATAGCGCAAAAAATTTAAACCGCAGAGGCGATCAAATTCCACCAAAAGAAAGCTCCTTTTGTGGGGGGAAAAAAGGACATAAATTCCATTTGGGTGCAGTGTTACATGACCGCACAGTTGTCAGTTAAAGTAACGCAGTGCCGTATCGCAAAAATTGGCCTGGTCTGGAAGGGGGGTAAATCCTTAGGAGGGCAAGTAGTTAATGACACTTTAAAGGAGCCTGTGTCCTGTACTGTACTCCAAGAAAAGGGTTTTAGAGGCAAGTCAAAAATCCTTTTTTACGCCTTAGCTCTAGGGATATTTCCAGAAGCATACATGAACAATAAAAGTATTCTGTTTTTGTTTATTTACACTGTGACAGGCACATTTGCAGGAAGAAGTGAATGAACTGCAGTACAAAAATGAACAACTTATTCTGGCTAATGAAAATCTAAGTCGCCAGGTTGAACGTCTTCAAGTGGAGAAAGAAGAGCGAGAAAAGGAAGCAGTTAATTACTTCAGTTCTTTAGAGGTAAAACATTTTTTTTTAAATAATGTAACCTATATCTAAGACTATAACTATTGTTCAGAAATGTAATAAATTGCATCTTACTAGATGTGGTTGCTGCATTAGTTTTATTTTTTTATACTTTTATTTTTTCTTTTCACCTGATGAAACTGCCTGTAATACACTTTCTGTGCTAGGGTGATGACACCCTCTCACTGCACTGTGTCTATAGACTAGCGGCATTGTCACCCTATTATGCTCTCCTGATTTGGAGTACAAATGTCTCATCCACTACTTGGCTCTTTACAGAGTAATTCTACCTTTGTTTAGATAAACGCAATCCACTTTGGGTGATCAATGTACAGTGCATGGACTTTAACAAATTTTGTTGCACAGTCCTACCTGTTTCTGCTCTGAAGAAAAGGGTGTGTGCTGTGTGCAGAATTAAATCTGAATGGCTTTTTTTTTCCCCAAAATCATTTTGAGAGATCTCATATAAATACACAAAACATGCACAGAGGCACCAAAGGGAAGGTGCACAGCCATAACCTATAATCAATCAAACTAATGGTACAAGTGGCTTTTGGTATAAGAAAAACACCTTACAATTCTCTTCAATTTGGTTAGTTAAAGATGTCTCAGATAAAAAAAGTAAAAGCAAAGCTGTGGGTAGCTCCAAGGTTCACAGTTGTGACACCCGCAAATCTATAAAAGCCTAATGCAGGCTGCAGTTAAGGGGGTGAACGTTTTCATGATTAGTCACCTGATGTACTTGCAGTGTTCTGATGAGGAAAATGCAGGGTCTGTCTCCCTTTTAGAAATTATTAAAGGATAAGTTCACCTTTTGAAAAAAAATAATAAATGCACTTTTTTTTTTTTTAAATGTGCATTTATTATTTATTTTTTCTAAGGAGTATGCAGAGCATTGCCCCCACAGTCTCAGGCTGTAGTCTCAGACTCCTACAGACTCTGTTGGTATAGCTGTCTGCCCATACCTACCTTGTATGGTACAAGTGCCCTCATAGTTTTGTGAGAACTACAAGCATCAGCCATAATGGCTGATGGTACTTGTAGGCATTAATTCCCAGGATCAGCACAGCTGTGCTGTTTTCGAATTGAGACAGTGGGTGCCGGGAGAGGATCCCCCTCCTGCTGTCACATAAAGTGGGGATCAGGAGGGGAGAGGCTGCTGATGCTGGAACATGTTACTTGTTCAACCCTTTGTTTAAAATTGTGAACTTATCCTTTAACTATTTGGTAGTATCTCACCAAGAACAAAATCTTTGTTGCAGAGGATGCCTATAATCTGACTTCTGGGAAAATTCGTGAGCTAATTACACAAGCAGGAAATTACATTTCTCTAGATGTTTTATACACCAGTGGATTACAGAACACCTCCAGGTTGCCTTGTTTCTTTGAATTTTATAGACCATTACAGGGCTGCAGATTGTAAAGGAAAGGTGATGTATAGTAACACACATATACAGTATAAAGTTTTTTGGGTTTTTTTTCTGTAAAGGGGAGATATCCTTTAACATAGGGAGGAGGAAGTGTTCATGGTCTACAGAAGACACCTGGGAAAGTTGATGACATATATTTCAGCTTACCAGTCCTTAATGCAGTAGCTGCATTATTTTTCTTTCTTCAGGCTGACAACGGTACGGAAAAGTTACGGTTGATCTTTCTTGAACTGCAGTGTCCCTTTCATATCCTGTCAGTTTGAAAGAGAGCCCTAGCAATATTTTGTCTTTTTTTTCTGTAAAGTGCAAATTCTCTATGTAATAGAAATGGGGGAAAAAAGGAGGTTTATTTGGATTTTAGCTAGGTGCCAAACATGGCCCACTCTACAAATAACTGGAGGAATGAGCGTAGTTACCTAGGGATAGGGAGTGTTATTCGCAGGATTACCATTTCAAAATGAAGTGTAAACACCTAAAAAAGAAAACTGTTGGAGACATCTCATCTAAGGACTGGTAGCTACAATATATTCCATTTTTGTTTTAAGGCTTATATACACTTTAACCAATTGAGTATTGTAGGCATCTATGCATTTTAGAGATTTCGTTTGTTTCGTATATGTGTTTATCACAAAATAGCATTTCACTTTTGAAGTTTGTCTTTTAATAATATGGTACAGTTGCTCCCTCTACACTAGGCCCCTTCAGAGGGCCAATGCCAGTGTAAATGATCCCTAAGTATTAATATGTTGTGTGCATTTTGCAGCTAACTTCTCAACTAGTTGCAGGTAGGTAAAGTGGGTGCTTTTAAGTGTAGGATTAAATCGAGACATCTTGTATCTTCTGCTGAGAGCAGAAGATATTTAGCTGTTGACATACAAGATAGGGACTTTTCTGGAAATTTAGAAAGATTTTCGGTGGCAAGGAGGTATGACAATCTATGGTATATTTTCCTTGGTTTTTCAACACAAGTTCACTGGTATATTTAGGCCAATCTGAGGTGTGAAGGTGTAGGAACTGGGCTTTAAAATCTGAAGGTGCAGAAATTGGGTCTCATCTGAGGTGTGAAGGTACAAGATTTGGTGCAGGGGTTATCTGAGGTGTGAAGGTGCAGGAAATGGGCCTCTTCTGAGAGCAATTTTATTAGGATGACTGCTATCACTTCACACTTTATTTCGAATTGCATAACTGAACTGAATATGCCAGCTGGGCATTTTCATTTCAACTTTACCGTATGAAAAGCTCAATGTTCATTTCTTACTATTATTCATGTTGTTTACTGCATTTACTTTATAAAAATTCCTTTTCATGATTAAGAGTGTAAAGTTCACATTTTTTATGTAGCTGCCACTCTCAATTTCTTTTGAAAACCTTTTCCGGCACGCTTTGTTCAAAAGACTGCCTACCCCTGCAATAGAGTTCTGTCTCTGTGGCATTTTATTAGTTTTTTATAGCAGTTTACTCTCTGCAATAAATGATTCATTACACTGTGCTGAGCAGAGGAATCTCCATACACTTTGTACAAAGTGCAGAAGTATCCCCCTAATATTTTTTGTTCTGGTCAAATGTTTTTAACACATAGTATTAGGCTATATATTGGTTAAATCAGGGGTGCTCAACCCTCTTGAAGAGCGAGGGCCATTAAAGTGATTTGGTAACCAGTCGTGGACCACAATGAAGTAATAGGTTTTACCGCCCCCCAAACAGCAGATGTAAATAAGCCTTTCCTGTGCTGTGCCTCTTATATGTCTACTTTCACAATGATGTGCTGCGGTTTACTTGCACTGTGGGTGCAGCGCTGTGCACCGGCTTGCTTTCCTGTGGGTTAGCTGCACTGAGACATAGACTTCTATTACATCTTCCTGGTGTGGTGCACTTTCTGAAAGTGCACAAAACCCGCAAGATATAATAGACGTTTATGGTTTTGTTCAGCTAACCTGCAGGAAAACGGCAAGTGCACAATGCTGCACCTGTGGATCTGTGTGAAAGCAGCCTAACGGCCATTTTTTTTTTTCTTAAGTGCTAATATGCCATTTGCAAAAGCACAGTGTGTTTGTTATGCTGACCTTTCCTTTTCCAGCTTCTGCTAGCATCGTTCTCTGGGCTGCTAGAAAGGTCCCAGGTGAAGTGCACTTGGTATCATTTTGTCTGGGACAGGAACTGGCGCTACAGCGGAAGCATTGGTGTATGCAGCTCCGGCTCCCTCTGCGGCCACTGGCACTGGCTCCATGCACTCTGATGCTTTGGGATGGTGACCGGCAACCTGTTGATCACGAACTAGGCTTGACGACCTGCCATCCTAGAGCATGGGCATGCACTTCCTTGATTTGAGATCGTGGGCCAC
The DNA here is from genome assembly GCF_062004578.1 of Staurois parvus. Taxonomy (NCBI): domain Eukaryota; kingdom Metazoa; phylum Chordata; class Amphibia; order Anura; family Ranidae; genus Staurois; species Staurois parvus. The sequence goes on from NW_028318559.1 coordinate 536,093, forward strand.
ATGTGACCCACAGGGCTTTTGTTTGAGCACCCTTGAGTTAAATGTTCTTTAACTATTCTGGCTTGAATGTTCTCCAGCCTTTTGTCTCTTAGGATTAAATGTTTGAGAATTTTACATTTTCCTTGCAAAAGACAACAAATAAAAACTGAAACATTTTACAAACATTACAGGTGTCATTTGTGACTTTCGTGTGAATGCTGATACATTTCCAAAGTGAATTTTTATAAAAAGTGTATATTATTTATCAATGTCACATACTACAAGTTAGCTTTGCTTCTTTTGAAATTCCAACAGAAAGCACATGAAGAAAAACGAGAACTACAGGTTCAGCTTGACCAAGCATTGCAGCAGGCCCAAGACCCTAATAGTAAAGGCAATTCGCTGTTTGCTGAGGTATGTAAATTAATCATCATGCTTTTTCAGAAATGGTAGAATAAAAATGTAGTGCAATAACTTTTCCCCTTGTTTTTTATGTCAATGTAATATACCATGCATTCGAGAAAATATCGTTACAGACCTAGACTGAAAAAAAATTCTTAAAAGCCACCTTCAAAAAATTAGAAGTCCGCAAAAATGTGGTTTTGATCTGATCTATTCAGTTTTTATGCTTTGCAGCACCTAAATATAGTGTTTTGAAAAAGTATTCATACCGTTGACATTTTCCACATTTTGTCATGTTACAGCCAAAAATGTAAATGTATTTTTATTGGGATTTTGTGTAATAGACCAACACAAAGTGGCACATAATTGTGAAGTGGAAGGAAAATGATAAATGGTTTTCAACATTTTATACAAATATCTGAAGTGTAAAAATTGTTCAATTTTGAATTTCTTCAAATGTCCAAACAAATCCTTTTCAAATTCAAGTGCTCTCAAAGAAATTGTGCCAAAATCCACCACCAAAGTAAAGTTGGGTAACTCACCAGAGCTCCATGCTGATCAATCTCTAGATCAGCAAAAAACGCTTTTTGCTCTGGGAGCAGATGCAATAAATCAACTTCTCAGGTGTGATGATCAATAGCTACACAATCATCCATAAGGTAGGTATCCACCACTCAATATAACGGTTCCAGGAGCATTATATCACTCTCTCTTTTTATATCTCTCCACCGAGGTCATGTTTGGGAATGAAAGAAAAAATCATGGTGCAGCCAATTTTTTTATAAAAGTATCCAACAATTTAATAAAGATTTACACTCACAAAAAGGGTGTCTTCACCGACACCAGTATAACAGCATAAAACAGCAAATGGTATAACAATCTCCTGCTCCCCGCACACTCACTACAGCGCTCGTGACTCAATCCTCTCCACAGACGTCAGCATCCAGCAAGCCAAGCCCTACTAGTTTCGTCATGAATGACGTCTTCAAGGGGCAGTCTCACAGATTGAAAAGCAATCTGTGTGTCATAAATGCCTGTGAATTTTGGATATGCTATTTAACATTACATGGAGAGACCTTGTATGGCCCAATCTGACCATTGCAGACAGTGTATGAATTCATTATGGCTTAAGTGGTTCCCTTTGCATTCCCTGCATTATGGTAAACAAAGTTTTACAGCTTGCTTTGCTCCCCTACATCCCATGCTGTGCACTGCTGCATCTCTTCTCTCCTCTCTTCTTCTACTCAGAGGAACTAAGGCAGCAGTGGAAGTCATTGGTTTTGCTGCTGTTAATCAAATGCCCTGATGAGGGTAGGGGGGGGTGGGGGGGGAGATCTGCTGTGTGTCAATTGATGCTTGCAGCCTTACTCAGGACTGAGCCCATACGTCTGCACCCATAGCAAGCCACTTGCTATAGGGACAGATGGAGAAGAGGAGAAGCCAAGATCGCAGGTGGGAGATGCCAGAAAAGGAGGATCAGGGCCGCTCTGTGCAATACCATTACCCAGAGAAGGTTATGACTTTAGAAACACTTCAACGTTTTTGTCCAAATCTGATACTTCAGCTTGCATGTTAGAGCAAGAGGTGACCTGGAGTCTGACAACTGCTACGCTGTCATGTGCCTGACCTCACATTTTGCCTTCTCAGGAAAAAGGAGACCATGTGGGAGATCAAACTGTTGGCAGGGCATTCACGCTTTGCAAGTGTCCTCCTATTTAAGCTGAAATGTCAGGCTCAAATGTACATCTGTGACAGAGCATGTGCTGTTTTGAATAGTTGAATGCTAGTTGACTTGGATAGACCTAGGATTGTCTAATTATTTTTTAAGTGTCCCTGTCACTTTAAAAATACAAAGCCGCCAACAGGCCTAAACACTTTGTACACACCTGGATACTCTGGCTGTTCTAAGCCAGCAAAGTTTTGGCACTTCCTTAAAGTATTGGAGCTTGCTTGCCCCCTTCTAAGCTTTCATGTTGGCTAGTGGGGCAGTCCATCATAGTAATGGGCCAATAGGGATTTGGGCGAGAATAGGAAAACTCTTGACACTACCTGTTCAGAACAGTCCAGCAATGATGTACTTTATACCTACTAGCAGCGTTCTTTATTTTCTTTACTTTTAAGTGCAGCGATACTACACTGGAGTACAGCTTGCATGTGTAATGAGCACATATGGCTGACCTTTTTCTCACCCTACCTTTTTTCCCTCCTTCTTCCTCACTTTCAGGTTGAAGACCGCAGAGCAGAAATGGAACGTCAGTTGATTAGTATGAAAGTTCAGTATGAATCCCTCCAGAAACAACATGCTTTTTCCAGGCAGCAAATGCATCGCATGAAGGTAAAAGTTTAGATTTTCAGTTTTCCACATAACAGTCTGATTGTTCAAACACCACTTAGCTGTGGTTCACACTGATGCGACTTGTGCGATTTGACATTGTCAAATCGCATGAAAAATTGCACCCTATGATTGGCAATAGAACTATTCTGATCTCTGTGACTGTCACATCGATTTTGAAAGTAATTCCTGCAGTACTTTTTGCGATTTCAGGTGCGATTTGCATAGACATCTGTACATGAAGTCACACAGATGTCTTCAAAGTTGCACCTGAAGTCGCACTGACAAGTTGTACAAGCCATTAGGAGGAACCACTACTTGCAACAGAGGAGCAGGTACAGTATATGAGACACTAGAACTGTTAAAAACTGCAGCGGCCAAGCATCAGCAACACGGCAGAGTTTCTACACATGAGTCTATAATGACAAGGTTACTTTAAGTTACATTTAGGTCTATGCACTAAATTGTTGTTTAATGAAAACCTGGAAGCTGTCGATGCAGACCTCCTTCTAAAAATGTTAGGTTTTTCGTCAATAATGTAAATCCTCTGTATTCGATACATACTGAGGAATTGCCTTGGAACAAACCTGCTGCAATTGGAGTTGGAGTCAAGTTGGAACTCCTGGTCTGAATGACTGACATGATGACACAGAATTTAAGCTATTATAACCAGGCAACCCACATTTTCAAAAGTCCGCAGTGGCAGCCCCCATGTTTCTCTTGGTAAAGGTTTATTTTAAAGAAGTTTGTTTTGTTTTGAGACAAAAACGATTGTAATGCTTTTTTTTGTTTTCTTGCTCTGTATTTGGATCAGAATTGGCAACAGTTTGGAAAGATGAACATTCATTCTTTATTTATATTCATTTATATATTTATTTGTAACCGATTATTGTTTATGCCCCTTTCACTGTTCAGCTGCAGTGCGTCACTCCTAGCACTTTAGTGTACCCTGGAGGGACAGGTACAACATCAAGTGCCACTGCAGGCAGCTTGTCAAGGTCTGTGACAAGCCTCTTGGGGCTGAATTCTATACTGAGTGATAATGGAATTTAGGGCCCTGCCCATTCAGCGACAAGGTTCCAGAATGCAGGTCTTCATCACATACCAACTAAAATTCGTATAGCCGTGATATTTAGTTTTTCTACTTCAGATTTTTCTGTAAACTCTACATGCCATCTTTAAACAGAGCAAAGCTGATCAACTTCTGGTCACTTAAAGTGGAGTTCCACTCACACTGTCAAGAAATAGAAGTCAGCAGCTACAAAAATTGAAGCTGCTCACTTTTAAAAAACAACCACTCACCGGTCCCACGATCCCACGGTGTCCTCCCTGCAGCCCGTTTCACCAGCTGTCTGGTGTTCCAGGCGAAGGCATCTACAGTGTGGGCACCTGGCTGTGACAGCTTGCAGTTTCAGAGCCGGGTGCCCATTGCACATGCGTGAGTAGCGCTGCGCTTCCTGAATGGCCCCGTAGTCTTCTGGAACCTGTCACGAGAGGACAACTTCTACTTATGATCGCCTAGGCGATCACAGCGGAAGTGGGAGTGGGTACCTGTCAATTTCAGGTACCCGCTCCCCGAAGGTGCCAATCCTTAATGGGGAGTGGGGGAACCAGTCTTTAAAGAGGAACTTCCCCTTTTGGATGAAGCTCCGCTTTAAGTGATCTGTTGCTGCATCAGTGAATGGATGGCAGGGCTGGATAATGACCCTCTCACCTCACCTTACCTGACCTGACCTGGATTCTCCTGAAGAACAAAAAAAAAGAAAAGGGGATAACTACATGTCCAGTGACAAGGGTTTGGACAGGGTGTGGACCGCTCTGGTAAAGGCGTATGCTGATTACGTTCACTCACCAGTGACAGATAGCTACCAACAATGGAACTTTGTGAAGTCTGATCTGGTCTGATCTTGCAGGTGGTAGGCACTTTGTGACTAAAAGGACCCATAAAGCAAACTCTTCTCAATAGGACATCTCAAGCATCGCACAACCGGAATGCCAAGAAAGAGCACTAGACTGAAAACAAGGTTCAATGCTCATGAAGTAGCAGCTGTGCCGGACTGGCACAGGATCCAGACCCTTATCCAGACAAAAGTCAGAAAAAGAAAACAAAAAACTCCATTTATCAGGACTTCTGTTAAAATAAGAACCCTGAATGGACTCAAATAGGGCTTTCCTGTTTGAATCTATGTAGGGAAGCTAATTGCTTTAGGAAAATTACTGGCCAGCATTATCTGCGTGAACAATTAAGAGAAGAATGCTGTTCTTTTCCTGATTGCTCATGCATGCAGATACTGCTGGCAAATAACTGTCCTAATCCAGCAATTAGCTTCCCTTCATAGATTCATACAGGAAAGCCCTATTTTAAGTCCATTCAAGATAATATTTTATCTGAAGCCATGTGGGGGGAGTTTTTTTTAAGCCCCTGAAATGCGTTGGTTGTTTTTTTTAATGTAAACTAATGAGTTAATTTGGACTCCTGTGGTATTGAGCTCCTTCTACTGCTGCATGTTTTTTTTTCTCGTAGAAGGTAGCCGCACTGTGATCCTTCCTTCAGCCTGATGACTGGTGATCTGGGACACTAATGACTTGTGGGAGGAATGATCTAGCAGCAGGAGAGGTGTAGAATGCACAAATCTACAAAATGAATGAATAGGGGATTAGGAAGATTTTTGCACTGCAGGTACATTTTTCCTCTTCAGTTTGTCTTCCAGGGAACAGTGAGCAGCACAGTAGTGGCATGCCAACTGTATATACATGCTCAGGAAGACAAGCCATATCTCATGAGAACTGTAGGGTGGACTGGTTGAGATAGGGTTCACATTCTCTCACACTGCAGATAATGCAGCTGTGAGGGCAGAGAACAAGAGTGCAAAGTCACATGTTAGAAACTGCACTGCTGCTTCTCAGTAGGTAAGGCAGAAGTCCAATTATTCAGTGTACTTCTTAGCCACAATTTAAGTTTTCTAGTTTTTTATTTTTTTTTTCTAAAAAATGTCAACTCTTAATTTTTTTTGAGCATAGGTGTAGTTTTATCACAGAGATAATTCTGTCAGATAAAGAAGTAGTAAACGGGGAGCTCCCTTTCCTAGCATTTTTATACTGTTTTTTTTTTTTTGTATTTTGTTTTAATATTTTATTATATTTCTTTTGTTATAGGTGCAGATTGCAACATTGTTACAGTTGAAGGGATCCCAGATGGACCCTGACCAGATGGAGAGATTGCAATCAATGGTTGAACAAAAGAACAGTGAAATAGAAAAACTCCTTGTAAAAGTGCGGCATCTGGAAAAAAGTCAGGTTTGTTATTTAAATATTTATACATTTATTATTTTTGCTCACTTGTTTTTAAATGTGTGTTGTAGTCATGCCTTGAAGCTTGTTGAGGAAGATTCTTTTATAGGATTATTCAACCATATATACTTCTAGTCATTTTTGTCGCCATGAACTCATATTGAATTTGCATGTGTAGGAATAAACCTTTTTCTCAGTTTGTTTGGCTGCCTTGGAGAAAAGGGGTTTTGAGTACCTGTCACTGCCCAAGCTATCACGAAGGACGTTGTTCATTCATTGTGACGGGAATAAAGTTTCATTAAAGAAAATGTAAATTAAATAAATGATAAACCTATTAAAAAAAAAAAAAAAAACTTAAACCGCGAATGCCACCTCCCCTGTTCATGTGCAGTTGCAAATGCTCATGTAGGGCCAAACACATGCTGTATGCAAATGGTGATTGCATCACACATTTGAGGTATCGCCACAAATGTCAGAATGAGAGCAATAATTCTAATACCAGAGCTCATGTTAAATTTCACACTGGTAACCTGTACAAAGTGCAAGGACACCGCTGCATGCAAAGCCATACCTAGGATGCCAATCCAAGGGTAGGAGTGCCTGCTCAGCTCACCACTGATCTCAGTCAGGTGCATGTCCTGAGATTCAACTTCATTCTTAAATATAGTAAATCCGCAACACAGTCATCAATAGAGGGATCTGGGAAAAGGGATAACCTGTTTCATGCTGTACCAGCGCTTAGTCATAGCTTAGTCATAGCCTAGTAGCTCAAGATGTGTGGTTATCTGGATCTTATTCTAATGTTAACTTGTAAAGGCTTCTAAATTATCGCCTATGGTCAATTTTAGGTACCGTAGTTTTATCGCCATTGCATTGGCGTGGGAAATTAGAATTGTTTGGTATCAATTTACTCAGTGTGCACTAAAATGCATTTAAAGTGGTGGTGGCGTGGCCGGATTGTGAGACCGGGTGGACGTGTGGCTCTTGAGCTCTGATCCTGATCTTATCCTTTATACTCTCCGGGCTTCTATCTACCTTACCTGAGCTCTCTGACCAGCACCCTGGGCTCCAGAAAACTCCTCGGCACCCCATGGGCTGCTCCGCTGTCCCCCAGAAACCTGCGCTCCTCTCATCCTCCTGCGAGCGCTCCCCGCCCTTCTTCACCTCTGGCGGCGGCAATCATGGACACAAGGTCTCCTGTCTCGGCCATGTCAGTCAGCATGCAGACGGCTCCAGTGGCAGGCGACAGAGCAGGCCCTACTACTGCGGACATTATGGAAGCGATCCACTCCTGTAAGGAGACCCTTACGGTCAAAATACTGTAGACTACCTGGCAATCAACATCAGCCTAATCCGTCACGACCTGAACAAGTTCTGGTCCCATGTCACTGAGGTGGATGAACACATATCCCAGCTGGAATATTCCACCAGAACGGACTCCCGGGAGCTACATGCCTTACAATTACAGGTGAAGGTGCTTCAGGAGAAGGCGATTGGCATGGAGAATCGCCTCAGTCGAAATAACATCCGTGTCCTAAGCCTGCCGGAGTGCACCGGGGGGGCTCCAAGCCTGCAGAATTCGCTGAGGCCTTCCTCACTACCCTGCTAGACATTCACACCATGCAGCCCACCTTCACGGTCGAGAGAGCCCACCTGGTCCCCCCTGACACCTCCAATCCTGGGTGCACTGCCGAGACCCTTCTTGCTCTGGCTTCTCAACTACCGGGACCAAAATAAGATCCTGCAAGCGGCCAGGGCAAAGCGAGATCTGTGCCATGAAAATGCCCAGATTCTTCTCTTTCCGGTCTAATCTCTGGAGATCCAGCAGTGCCGCAGGCTGCAAACACCTCCACGATGATCTCAAGTTCAGCCTCTTTTTACCCCAGCAAGCTCTATGTGGTGGATGGTGACAGCGCCCGTTTCTTCGAATGTCCTGACTGGACACCCAAGGATTGCAGGAGCTGATTGTACTACCTGTTTGATCTTAATTCTCAGTTTTACAGCAAGTAATTGGCCATCATGGCCTCATTGTCTGTACTTCTACCTTCTTTACTTACCTGTTTGTGGAGCGGGATGCTCCACTACATTCTTCTTTCTGGGCCTTGTTCCACATCTCACCCAGAGCCAGTTACTGCTCATGAACATCCTGCCTGACATTGAACCTCACTATTAGAGCACTGATGCCTTATTTTCTACTCTTTAATTGCCCCACCTGATCCTGCAAACTGTATTCCATTTTAACTATTTAGAGTTTAGATACACTTGAACCTTTGTGCAGTGCACATTGTTAACCGCAGCGGATGAAGATATCCTAGTTAAGTTTCATGTTCTGGGTACAGGCTGGTTCCCACTTCCCTCTTTTGTTTTTCAGGGGGATGCTGGGTACCGTCAGGGTACGCACTAAGTGCTTGGGTAGTTGTATGTTTTGTTGTTTGAATGTGTTTTTATGTGCTAGTTTGCACTCACTTGCTGCTCATCCAATGTTGCCATCCCTTAAGCCCGGGTGCCCCCCCAACGCCATTTGACCATTCAACATGGTGTCTGGTCAGAATGAACACATTACCACTCTCTCCTGGAATGTCCATGGGCTCAATTCAAAATTTAAAAGGGGTCTGCTTTTCCAATACATAAAATCCTATACTCAGCATATCTTATTGCTACAGAGAGATGCATTTGGTGGGCAGCAAACCGTGGGTTCAGAGTGCCTTTCACGCCTCATACTGCTAGAGGTGTTTCGATTCTGATAAGTAACTCACTCCACTGCCATTGAGGCAGTCCATATGGACCCTCAAGGTAAATATGTTATTCTACTGCTCGCAGTACGCAATCAACGCTATGTATTTGCCAGTAATTATGTTCCTCCACCATTTCAAGTTACCTTGCTCTATGGTATTCTGGAGAGGATCACCCTTTACTGCCCTGCAAAATTTCTGCTTATGGGCAATTTTAATGCTATTCTTTTGCCTGCTTTGGGCAGACTACTCCACCTAAGTCTTAAGCCGGGGACTTGTCTAATTGGGCCCTTGCCACCAGCCTTACGGAGGTTTGGAGGTAGAAACATCCATCTACCAGAGCGTACTCCTGCTTTTCTATTTCCTATAAAACCTCCTCGAAAACTGATTTCGCCTTTGTGAATCCCTCTTTGTTAGCTAATGTCTCTGAGGTGGAGTATCTCCCTAGCAGGCTGTGTGATCATAGTCCCATGGTGGTTAACATTTAAAATTGGTACTAGCCGTAATGGCTCCCTATGGCGCCTCGGCGCTCACTGGATTTTGCATTCCAAAATCTCTGAATATATTCCCTCAGCATTACAGGAATGTTCGGACGTCAACGCAGGGTCTTCCTCCTCCAGAAACGGTGTGGGATGCCTTTAAGGCTTTTTCTTGGAGACATTATATTTCTACCATAAAGGCGGTTAAGGAACATCAGACAGCCACCATGACCTCCCTCCGCACACAAGTTGTTGATAGATCCACTCAATATAGGGCTAACTCTAATTTTGACTTGCTTATGTCTGCCAAGCGTGACCTACTGTACACCTGACAGAATTTACAAGGCTGCACATGTACACCTCCAAACAAAAATTTTTTGAACAAGGTGACAAGAATGGTAGGTCACTGGCCATGTTATCCCAGCATGACGCCCCCCATACCGTGGTCTCTGAGCTTGCCTCCCCCACTGGCAAGACTATTAACAATGCAGAGGGCATTCTCAAGGAATTTCATGATTACTATCGAAACCCTTACACGCCCACTTTAGCTTCTGGGCCTGCCTCGGAAGATCTCTCATCTCTTGTGGATCCCATTGCCCTTGGTTGGCTTTCAGATGATGAGCGATCCCACCTGGTACGCCGCATTACCTCGAAGGAGGTTCTATCTGTGATTCAGTCCTTTTCATCTGGTAAGGCACCTGGATGGATGGCCTGACTATAGAATTTTCTAAGGAACACGGCAAAATGCTTGCCCCCCTTCTAGCTTCTCTATACATGCACTGTCTTCATATGGGTACCCTTCCTCGTTCCATTGCAGACACACATGTGGTTCTTATATACAAACCTCCTAAGGATCCCAAATGCTGTGCCTCCCATAGTCTGATAGGTCTCCTTATTAATGGCCTGAAAATACTGACAAAACTTCTAACCAACAGGCTTAATCCCCTCTTACCCTTGGTAATTGACTCAGACCAAACTGGGTTCATAGCACACAAGTTCACTGACATTAACTTATGTACACTGTTCACAAGCCTTCATGCCCAGCATATTAGTCAGGGTTCTAGAGTGATTGCCTCGCTAGACATCGAAAAGGCCTTTGACACCATGGATTGGCCCTATTTATGGGAGATCCTTAGGATGGGATTTCCGCTGGTTTTCATCAAGTGGCTACAGACAATATACAGCTCCCCAACTGCTGCTATTCGTTTGGGAGATTTCCTCTCTTCTACATGTACTCTGTCCAGGAGTACCAGACAGGGCTGCCCTCTCTCTCCAGCACTTTGCCATGGAGCCACTGGCTGAGGCACTCCAAGTGTTGCCGCTTATTAAAGGTCTGCAGCTGGCATGGCTGGAGGAGAAGATTGCCCTATATGCTGATGACCTTTTGTTGTTTCTGAATGATGCTGGTCCCTTGCTGCATGGTGCCCTGTATGTCTTGAACTCGGTTGTGATGGGACTCAGAGTGAACTGGTCTAAATCCCTACTTTTCGCCATTGACCCCAGGGCCAGACAGAGTGAACTCTCAGATCTACAACTGCAATGGATAGTGGGTGGAATAATCCTCTCTTCCTTTGGGGTCCTCGATCCCCCAGGTATACATTATCTACTCTAATTTGCTCTACCTCCCAAGGATGCCTGCCCCTTCCAGATTGTCACAAATATTTTATTGCCACCCCACTGGTCTCTGCCTCTTCATGGTGGTTGACACCTGATATGTCTAACTCTGCTACAAGATTGCAGTAGTGCGCTCTGTGCTCTGTGGAGGCCCTCCTTTTTATTGTTTCGAGGCCCTAGAGCTCCTTATGATCTGACTCCTTCCATGCATACTACCCTTAGGGCCTGGAAAGTTGGCCTCACCTGTAAAAGTTATCCGACCTCTGCCATATCCCAGAATACCCCTTTATGGAATAACCCCTCTTTGCCACATTTTTACCAGTTTCCTGATCCCATAGCGTGGACCAAGCATAACATCATCTCAAATTTATCTCTACGCCCCTTAGATTATTTTTTGTCTCATTACAATGTCCCCCCTTCTTACACTTTTAGGTACTGGCAATTGTCCCATGCTTCCTTGAGCCAATTCCCTACTGCTACGCTCCAGCTGCAAAGCTCAGAATTGGAGGGAATATTACACAATGATTTTGCAGAAAAACTCTCATTCCTATATACTCACCTTTGCCGAGTGTCCTCCCTTGACTTGTCATTGCTCCATCAACGTTGGGCCCACGATGTTTCCGGGTTGGTCTCTGAGGATTGAGATGTATGGGAATTTCCCTTTAAAATACTGGTGTCCTTGAGAAACCGCCTCATACAATTTAAAATTGTCCATAGGGCCTACCTTACCCCTTAGATATTGCAAAAAAATGAATCTCTCTTCTCCAGAGTGCTGGCATTATTGCTGCGCTCTTGAGAGCTTTATACATATTTTCTTGACGTGACCATCAATTTCTACTTTCTGGATGCAGATAATGTCTGTTGTTAACCTTCTGGTGGATATTCCTTTAACCCCATCCCCCAGAGTCTGTTTGTTAGGTTTAGTGGAGGACCTAGTTCCTGGGGTGGCGGACAAGATGCTTGTAGGTCTTTTAATGTTTTACTCCAGAAAAGCCATCACTCTGTTAGAAAAAGCGGGCTCCCCCCTCTCCCACTTTCTGGAAACAGAAGGTTAATGCCATTTTACCTTTGTACAAAGATACTTATATGCATAGAGGGTGCCCTAAAAAATGACAGAGTCTGGGTGAAATGGTTAACGGAACCCTCAACAGCTACCAACACCTGACCCCTCTGCATTATTTTTGCCTTTCTTGGAGCTTCATTTATGACTGTTTGGGGGGCCTCAGGCACTGTCCTAATATGTCCTAATTGTTTTAACTTGATGGTCACGAACAGCAGCACCTGTTTTATGTTGCTTCATTGTTTTACTGTATGTTATGATTGCAGGCCCAAACCCCGACTGCCAACTTGCTATTCTTTTCTCTGAGATACCCCTGCGTGGGTTAGTGCCTGAAGATGTACAGGTTTATGTTAAGTGTATTTTCATTATTTTCATAGAAAAAACAATAAAAATTATAAAAAAAAAAAAAAAGGTTGTAAACCTAAGTCATGAAATCAGAAAAGAGCACAGCTATCTTTAGTGTTTACTTTTCTCTCTGCAAAGCTTTGAGTAATTTTCTCTCTGGTGCTTTATTCCTCTGTTATCAGCATGTTTCACTTCTGAGAAGTTTTCCTGACACATGAGATAAATTTGTGTGTGGGGGGGGGAGCGCAGCAGACAGCTTGTCTATTCAGAACATACCCCTTCACACAGCACACAGGAGCTATGTTTCCCTTTCCTCCAATCAGCTCTAACTGCAGCTCCCTGCCCACTCCTCTGTGATACTGACAAATGCAGAAGGATTGTACCTAAAATCGGCACTTTTAAAGGGATGTATAAATGAGAAGACTGCAAATAAGCAAGTAAAACTTATGTAGGAGGATTTGTTTCACCTCTGTGTATTCACTTCACTGGGTATATGAGAGTGTTTACAACCACTTTAAGTGCATTTTTTCCTGAAAATTAGCATTTGATAAATGGCTGCACAAGTATCATGTAACATAAAAAACCACAACAACCTGCTCCTTCTGCTTTCAGAGAATAGATAATGTTTTGGTGTTCTAAGTAATTTTCCAGCATGCTGAAAGCGGTAGTAAAACGCAAAAATATATGTAAAAAAAATCTTCTCCCTGCAAGTTAAGAGCATACTAGCACATTATGAAAGGCTTACCTGAAAACGAAGCCTTCCAGTGGAGCACTGTCACGGCTTCCCAGGGCTTCTATCTTCACCCAGTCTTCCTTCCGGGTTCGCCAGCAATTTGGGTAAGCCACAGTGATGTCACTCCTGTGCATGTGTGCAGGAGTCTCGGCCATGGCACGGCTCTCTCAACGGATGGCACATTATCCATTGAGAGCACAGTGCACATGCGCTGGTGACCTCACCGGCGCTGATAAAGTAAATATCCCCTAAACGGTGTATGTTTAGGAGATATTTACAGTACCTACAGGTAAGACTTATTAAAGGCTTACCTGTATGTAAAACATAAAAAAAAAGACTTTTATCACCACTTTGTATGTCACATGTATGTCAAAAATATCAGAAATGGTCTGGACGCAAAGTGGTTACTAAAGTCTGCGAGTATCCATGCCTATAATTTAAGGCATCTGTTGAGAGGATTGCTATGGATCTAATTGGGCTACTGCCACAGTCCACCAACGGGCACCAGCACAATTTGATAGTTCTTGATTATTCCACACACTATCCAGAAACTATCTCTCTCGCATGTTTTCCTGTAACTGTATTCCTAAGGAATTTTGCCACACCAAGGAACCCCTTTCTTTTCAAAGGTAACCAAGAGAGCTGTGTTGGTTGTTGAAAATAACTTGCCTACACACTTCATTATACCATACTCAAAATTCAATAGAACCCTTAAAGGTATGCTAAAAAAGTTATTGATAGGGATTGAAAAGACTAGGACTTTGGTACCATACTTATTGTTTTCAATAGGGAAGTGCAACAGTCCTCCACTGGGTTTTCCACATTTGAACTTTTGTATGGTAGACATCCCCTGAGACTGCTGGATGTAGCCAAGGAAACATGGCAACAGGACTCCATACAAGAAATATGGGTGCCCACATCTCACAAAAGTGTAATCACACACATTGCTCAAATGCAGGATAGGATAGCAGCACTCATAATTAGGTATTCAAGGATCTCTATATTATTATGGTCTGAAATATAACTCTAGAGGGCATCATCCTCACATAATCATGCATGCGAAAGTAGGACTCCGCCTGTTATAATGAACTTTAAATATGCCCAACTGGTGTTGTGTTATCACACCTCAAAATGGAGAGCTTCTATTTTTATATTTTTATTTTGTTTGTTTTTCATTTACTCTACTCCTATTATTATTTAGCACACTAGCTTTATACACATATATATCTTCTTAATCCATAAGTGTTTATAACAATCATCATGTTTTGATATATTGCTGTAGAGTTTCTATAATGTAGTGTCTTCTATGATGTTCAAATGAATAAGACCTAGGAGCCACTTGCTTTACTTATCCACCCCCTCATTTCCTGATCCTTCTCACTACTATAAAACTGTCAGCACTACACTGGGGCTTAGGTCTGATGAAGGAGCTTACTGCGCATGCTCCGAAACGTGTTACTGCCCCCATCCCCTGTCACAATCGACGTTGCGCTTCATGCCTCATTTTGGATACACAGCCACCTCTGCTCAGACTTCCTGACAGACCGCGCTGCCGCTGGACGGCTAGATGTCCCATCCTTTACATCAGGAATATCGGTTACCACATGATGAGCCTTTTAAACTTTTAATCTTGTAAGTGCATTTTACTATTTGTGAATTATTAAATCACAAATAGTAACAATTACACTTAGAGGCGCCTTCCTTCTTTTTACGTTAATTTGCATTAGAGCTTTGCCTCCACTCTATGAAGAGCTGCCTCAGTGTCATTGCTTTCATCCATCTGCCACATCTTTCCCATAAGCCACAGAGGTTGGTTTCTAGCAGGAGTGCCCTATGGAACACATACATAAAAGCCTCAGATGTCACTAAAGTGGAACCTAAGGGGTGCACTTCAATTTTGAAAGTGCTTTACGATCCTGCAACATGGTTTATCCTCAAGATGGAGACCTAATGTATATGTTTCTATCACTTCTTATATCACCACTAGATAATATAATTGAAATCCATATCCAAACTGCAATATGTCATTAAGTCAATCCTTAATAGTGTCTCCACAAAAAAAAGGGTCTCCACAGATAGCAGCTAACCGGTCAAAAGTATAATCCCCCAGATCACGACTGATTTTCCTCCAGTTTAGCAGCATTAAAGTGGCACCCATGCCCATAGTTCAGGAACATATGCAGCAAAATCAAGATGTGTAGGCTGAAGTTTCTAACTGTTTCTAACTGCTAAAATCAGAACCTTTAGCCTTTTAGTTTTTGGGATGTAATGTCTGGCAAAGTGGCAGGGCCCCTAAGAAATCAAATTTAAAAATTAAGCAATGTCAACTATGAAGTATACATCCCAGAAAGAGAATGGACCTTTAAATATACCATGTTAACCTAATAACACCTTGGAAGGATTGTGAGGCTCTTTCTGCAGAAAGCAACCCTAAAGTATAACCACTGAAGCGTGTCCTATAAGTTAGGAGGTTAGAGACCCTGTCAGATACTCCAAATTAGGAGGTGAGTGAGTTCTTGCAGGAAAATTATTATTATTACACAGTATTTATATAGCACCAACAGTTCGCTCAGCGCTGTACATTACAATGGGAGACCATACACGAGATAGTACAGTAACAATACAATGCGATACACGAGGGGTTCGAGAGCCCTGCTCCTTGGAGTTTACAATCTAGGAGGGAGGGGATAGTGGTAAGGGAGGGATAGCTGTGGGGGATGGAGTGGTAGGAAGAGTGGAGGAGATCGGCAATTAGCTGAGGGCGGGGTAGGCTTCCCTGAAGAGGTGGGTTTTCAGGGTGCGCCTAAAGGAGAGGAGAGTAGGTGAAAGTCTGATGGATTGGGGTAGGGAGTTCCAGAGGATGGGGGAAGCCCTGGAGAAGTCCTGGAGGTGGGCATGGGAGGAGGAGACCAGGGAACTAGAGAGAAGGAGGTCTTGTGAGGAGCGGAGAGTACGTTTTGGGTGGTATTTGGATATCAGGTCGGTGATGTAGTTTGGGGCAGTGTTATGGACAGCTTTGTATGTCAGTGTTTAGCATTTTGAATTTGATCCGTTGGGCAATCGGAAGCCAGTGGAGGGATTGGCAGAGGGGGGTGGCAGATACGGAGCGGTTGGTAAGGTGGATGAGTCTGGCCGCAGTATTCAGGATCGACTGAAGCGGGGATAGCCTGTGAGAAGCGTTTCAGAAATACCTGGCCAAAGTAATGTATCTTACCATGACATTGTGCCCTTTGTCAAAGTAAAGTTAAGACTTAAGTGTTACTAAACCCAGGACCACTCTGTCTGGTCTCCCACAGTACACACTACATGGAAATGAAATTATTTTAGTAAATATAAACTGCTAAATACCTTTTCTGATCAGCAGTTAGAGCAGTCTTGTGACTTTCAGTGTACAGCAGAGCACATGTTAAAGCTTGTAAGAGAAGTTTTCTTTCTGCTCTCGGAGGATGAAAAACCCCTAACCTCTGTCTGAACAGTGCTGATTGACCCTGTGCTGATCTCATGCACTCTCCCAAGAAAAAAAAAACTCTCTGGGAATAAACACTAAGCTGAGCATGTGCAAAGTGTCTCCACACAATATGTCTTATCAGGAGATAAGAGGGAGACACTGGAAGAAGGGAGGATCAATTAAGTCAGGATCAAACAGAATGTTTGTTTAAACAATGCAGAGGATTAACCCGTTGGGTTCCACAGTGTGTATAACAAGCATGATTTACTGCATATACAGACTGATTTTACTGTTATGGGTTTATTAACACTTTAATCAGATACCAGATACTCAGAAAAGCTATTTCAGAGGAGGGACAGAAAATGTTGGCTCTTGTGGTCAGAGGAGTCTAACAGTGAATAATCAAGTTCTCGAGTGCTTATTCCTAAGCCAGATGGTAGCCTGAGGTTAAAAACAACCCCTACCTACCTCCCAGTGTCAGAGTAAGTAATTTCTATAATTTTGTTACTGATAACAAGAACATTTTGATTCCTTGCATCCTGGAACAATAGACCTCCCAGCAACAATAAATCCATCCCAGCAACAACAAATCTTCCAGCATAATTTAATTCAGTCATGACTGCATGTGGCTTTTTTTTTCTTGCAACCCTCCCATACAAGCCACATTTGTGGAGAATTTGTGATATTGATGTCACATGCACACAATGACCACTCTTTGTCATAAATTCCTGCAACTGCTTCAGAGTTGCTGTAAGCCTCTTGGTAGCCTCTCTAACCTAGGTAGAGTCTGTGTTGTACCAAATATCTTCCATTTCTTAATAATAGACTTCACTGTGCTTCTAGGCATTGATCACGCCTTTGAAATTTTTTTTGTATCTGTCTCCTGACTTGTGCCTGCCCACAACTCTATCCCAGAGATCTTTTGACAGTGCCTTGCCACCCACAGTTGATTGCTTCACTACCAGGGACAAGAAATTCTGAAGGAAAGCTCATTTCATGTTGAACTAATCAAAATGAGCACAACTGATCACAGTTGAAAGTCAAATGGATTTGTGTGCCATTGAGAAGGTGATTAGGTATACCTGATTGAGTTTACAAGTCATTTTTAGGAGGGGTGATCCCTTTTCCAACTTGGTGATTCTGTTTTTTAATGTTTTAGATTTCTTTTTTCAGACATGTTAGTGTTATATCTTTCACTTGGATGTTATAAGTTGCACTGAGTAAATACAGCTGGGTAAAACAAAAACTGTGTCTGTCTTCATTTCAGGCTGCAATGCAACAATATGTGATTATTTTAAAGGGGGTGATTGTGTTCTCTACCTACTGTATATAGAAATGTCAGGTTTTGTGATGTAAAAAAAATCAGACCAGATAAATTACTTCTGAATTATTTCCACATCTTTAATTTGACCTATAATAGATACAATTCAATTTAGAAAAACACCTGAAGTGGAGGGGGGGGGGGGATATTATAATTATGGATCACATTCAAACTGATTTTAAATAGCAATCCATACACACCTGCCATCAATGAAAGTGACTATGCTTAAGACCATAGGGGTCCAGTCCATAAGGGTGAATGGAGGGCCCAATCAGGTCTGCCTGAAAAACGGGCCCTTTTGCTTGCAGCAAACATTAAAGCGTATCTCCGCTTTTAAGAAAAAAAAAAACTTTCCCCTTTGGATGATCTATTTATATTGCAGGGATTGTTAACAAACCTTGTTGCAGAATCCTACCTTTTGTTATTCTGAAGAAATAACTGTTTGTCCATGTCCAAACTGATTGTAAATGGCACTGATTTTGTGATTATCAATCACCTCCTACACTTGCAGAGTGGCAGAGTTTGTATCCAGACATGATTGCATTACATTTTTTGTATCAGGGGATTCCCTAAATTGTAGATTTCTGGGAAAATCAGTAAGCCAATCACACAAGTGGTAAATTACATTTCTGGTGGGCATGTCCATATGAAACTATTATCATTTTTTTTCAAACATATAGCGTTATCTTCTGGTGATATTTAATCATCACTGTATTAATTTTTTGCTATATAAATAAAAAAACGAAAATTTCAGGGAAAAAAAAAGCAAAAACATTTTTTGCTTAGTTTTTGTTATAAAATTTTACAAATAAATAATCCTTATTCATGAATTTAGTTTTATGAACTAGTGTGGGGAAGTCAATCTAATCAAGGAAGGAAAGACTGATAGTATAGATGGAATCTACTATTGATGCAGTCTGGGGACTGCAGTAGCATCCCATCAGCTTCTCAAACCCCACCAAAAAGGCTTAAGGAGAACTGTCCCTTAGCCAACCAGGCCAACAGTTTTCCATTTTTGTTACCAAACGCAAACACTCTCTGGGCTGTATGAAGCATAGACTTCTGAGTCAACTCAGCTCGAAGCAGTGAAACTTCCTGCAGGGCAGCTTCCACACCTCATAACTGGTTTGATCAAGGTTAGCCACATATGCGGCCGCCTTCTCTCAGAGGTCCTCCTCCAACTCCTCAAGAGATTGTTTTGAGGCCCTCCGGGTGGCAGCAATGTGTGAAATCCCTCAAGCATAGCATTCTGGATTTTCTGATCCATGACCTAATATCTGGACAGCCTCCACATCGCCTTACCACCTAACAGGCCCAATGATCGTGTGACCAACAGAGGAGCATGGTCTGAGATGCCTCTTATGAGAATAGTAATCACACTGCAATGCAAACTGTTTGGTCTATGTGGCAGAGTGTCCAAAAGGAAGAGGAATGACAGGTAAACTCCCTAATGGAGGGGTGAAAGTGACGCCAAGCAGCCTTCAGACTGAATGTAAACTCCCACTGTGCCAATCCAGGGGACCAATGGGAACTGGGGTGGAGTCTGTCCAGATCCGGGTACAAACTCAGATTTTAGTCCCCCAACAAAAGCACATCATTCCCATAGTGAAGTGTCATCTGCATATACATATACTGTGTATACAGTAGTGCTGTGTCAACTGGGGGTGGTAAAAACAAACCCAGGAGTACATAAATCATATTGGCAATTGAGATATGCAGTATCAAGTATTGACCCCCCCCGGGATCAGTTTTAATGTCCAGAAGCTGAAACGGAAGCGACCTGTCCACCAAAACACTCACCCCTCTGGAGTAACTGGAGTATGTTGCATGGTAATGGGATCCCACCCAGGCTCTTTTGAGACCAAGTATACGAGACCCCAAAAGATGAGTCTCCTGTAAAATATTGAGAATATTTCCAGAAGTTGAAAACCAGGAACCTGTTAATGGTGTAAAATGGAGTTTAGACCCCATACATTCCATGAAACAATAGGGCACTTAGCCATCTTGACTATAGGAAGTAGGAGAAATAAGAGAGAGTGTACTCTAGAACTCTGTGGCTGGAGGGTGAAGGCGGGCCTGGCACTAAGGGCAGGCCAGCCCCACCCACAGCTCCCTGCACAACCTAACACCACCAACAACTGGAACCCCCCCACCCCACCCAGCATGTTCCACAAACAAGCTCAATGGCAACAAGAACCGGGAATCGTGTAACCAGAGTTTTGACCCACAGCACTCCACCACTCCTCACTGGGGATCACATGGGCAAAGTAATCTTACAGTCAACATAAGAGTCCCATTCAGAGATGCTAGAGTAAAGTCACAGTGCTAGGCAATTTTGCACCTGGGTAAATTCGGGGGTGCTAACTTGGAAGTCTGTAGCAAAAATAAATAATAAATGCCGCCAGGGAGGAAAAGCGTAAAGTCAAAATGACCTGGCATCCAGTATAATGAAGGAGGCACTGTTCTCTCTTCACAGAAGGTGTCCCCAGCCTCCATGTACAGCAAAGCAAGGCATAGGTCTCCAGTAGGCAACATAAAACAGTCACCAGTATCAAACACTGAGGTAACTTGGAGTCAGCACCAAAAACATAGTCAACCCTGCAAAGGCAGGGATTCCAGCCAGACCGCAGCATCTTTAGGAGTGGTGAAGAAGCAGGCTGTCTCACCATCAATCACCCGGAGTTTAGCAGGGAATAGCACACTGTACTTAAGACCTTTAGCTTGCAGGGCCTCGTCAGAGTCTAAAGACTTCTGGATTTCCACCGTATAGTCCGGGAACAGCATCAGATGATCATTGAGGTAGGAAAGCTCCCCGGCCCCTCAGGTGGACGTAATAATTTAATATCGGTCCCTGGAGTTTAGAAGTCACAGAATGAAGGTGTGAGATGGGGCCCCCTGTGGGCGCAGTTGTGGTGGCTTACGATGGGCCTTCTCCACTGCAAAGTATGGTGAAAGATGGGTAACAGGAAACGGAGCAACTCACCCTCTGCTTCTTCTGGCAGGTCAAAAATACGGAGGTTATTTCTCCAGCGGTTTTCAGTATCTTCAGCGTGGTGTTCAAGTACGCTTACCTTAGACTGCAAGGTAAAGCTCACTACAGTGTGCTCCACCGCTGTGTCCTCCACGTAGCCAATCTGCAGTTCTGCAGTGGTTAGTCTGGAGCAGATTTTATTTGCTTCTTCTATAAACGGAGGTGCGCATACCCACGCACCAAGGCCAGTGGAAACAAGTTGATCACCTAATTGATCGATTGATTATCTATTGATAGATAGGATTTTTATGAACAAAAATTGGGGATGTTGTATTCAAATTTTCCTAAAGAGAGAGATCAAGTACATATTGTCTCCTATATTCCTCAAAAATATGTATGTCGATGACTACCTAAAATAACAAATATCAGGGATCACAAGATTGCAAAAATATGTCAAATATAATAAGGGACTGCTCCAAAGTGTCTATATCTTCATCATGGTATACTATATATCCATGAGAGATATAAAATTCTCATCCCCTTAAATTACTCATTATAGATAACAATCAAAAGTAGCAAAGTTGGATGTGATTTGTTTACCTATTGACATTTATTCACCGCCACAGTTTGACAATGCTGTCTTATCATACAACCATTTCTTAAACCACTGCATGCATGTACATCTGCGTCCACTCTTGGAAGAGGCTATTTGCCCAGTTAGTCCCTGACTAGAGACTACAGCTAACAACTATCTTTAAAAGGGAGGGGGGATTGGCTTTCTAGCTCTGAATATTGTGACAACAGATCCACCCGGATCCATGGAATTCTTCGCATATGCCTGTTTCCCCCTTTCTATAAGAAGGAATGTAACTATGGTACTATGGTGATGTGGTATAAATGGGTTATGTCAAAGAAGGTGTGCCCTTTGAAACAAGTTACCAACTCCTCCCTGCCCTCCCTCTTCTCCATTCCTACAAAGTACAGAAATCCATGAGTCAGTGTTAGCGGTGTCGGCCATTAGCTGGGTTTGACAGCTGTCAAATTCAGTCCCTCAATATGCCGGCTGAGGGATTCAGAATGGTCTGTGCCTTGCAGGTGGGGAGGATTACTGCCCTTTTGTGGCACTGCGGTTTTTGGTCAGGCATTTTCCCCCACAGGTAGTACCCAGGTGCTGGGATTGCAGGGGATTTCCATGGAGGGCTGTCTGGATGATCTTGTTCTTTGGGTGGAATCTTTTTTTCTTCTCTTAAGGATGATCAGGTGATCACAGATGGCATGCTGCTGGATCCTGCATTTCTAGAAGTCTTCTCTGATTCCCAACTTTTCGGTTGGTGTATCTGGGCCTGATTCTGGTCTTGATGCAGGCCAGGTGTTGGGTCTCATGGTTTCCACCTTAGAGGCGGTTTTGTATGTGCGGTTCCTTGCTCAAGTTTTGCAGAAAGAAATACTGACCAAATGGGACAAATGTCAGTTCATTGTTGCACAGACATATTCGTGCGGGACAGTCTGTCAGGCTCTCCCCAATCTGATGGCTCTGGTATCTATTTTTTATGGCCTATTTCCACAAGTCGGACTTCCTCTTTCTGCTTTCTGATGGGTCGCATACTGGTTTGGCAGCTTCCTCTACCACAATTTTGCATTTGATCTGACAGACTCTTGTTCAAGCCTATGCCGTTAGTGGTCAGGCTTCCTGTCACAGCACACTCCACTTGGGAGATTAGTGCGCCTCAGACTTTTCAGCATTAGGCAGCATATCTGGGGTTGCGCATTTGCTTCCTGGTTGTCTGTCCATACCTTTTCCAAGCTTCAAGCTTTGGGTTGGCTGTCGTTTGTTGTGTCTTTTTTAGCTGCAAGGTTTTGCAGGCGGCAGTTTGGGGTTCTGGTTCCCTTCCAGGGGATTTCTTTGGATTGCATGTTTGGCCTCTGGTCTCCCATCCCTCATTTGTTACTGCTTTGTGACATCTTTGTGATGAAGATTTTTATTAAGCTGTGAACTTAAAGAAAATTAGATTTTCTTTTATCTCTACTCAATATAACATCCTTTTTCTCTGAGTTCATTGAAGGATATAACTCCCATCCCTCTGATATTGTTTATGTACTGCTTTGTGACTAATTGACCTGCTTGTATTGCAGGGTTTGGCCACTGGTAAGGGCTGCCCATAGGCAGTGCTGTGTTTTTGTGTTTTTTTGTTTTGTTTTTTTTTCCTGTCTAGTGTTCTACTCCTAAAGGTGGTGCTATAACCCCACAGTCAAGATCCTTTCTAAACTGTGTCCTTCAATGCACTGCATTTTCTGACAATGTGCAACTGTTGTTACTACTTGTGTTTTTAAAATTTAAAAGTTTGTGTGTGTGTGTAGGCAGTATTTATATGTTCTTTGATGGTTTTTTCCCTTGAATCAGCACTGTACAATACAAAATTGGCTGAAATTTTCCAGTGTGCCTATTTGCAATTATTCATACTAAATACTGTATATTAGATTATCATCCAGCTACATTGCAATCATTCGTATGCTGCAAAAACTTGTTTTTGGAACTCTTGTGTTTAAAACTATTTCACATACTAAATGTGTTTCTAATATTTTCTTTCTTTCGCAGCAAAATTGTGAAAATACAGCAAACATTAATACGCATGTTGTCCTCCAGAGTGATGACGTCTATTATGTGGATTTACTGAAAATGAAACTGGAGCAGTCCAGGTCTGTAGTCTTTTAAAGTGTATGCATTCTTTGAACTCCTACTTGGAAAACAACTTGCAAAAAAATAAATGTAGCTTATTCTGCAGTATGTCTAAGACATTTGAGATAAAAGTTGTATGTTCATAAGACAATGATATGACCTTAAAAAGAAGAAAAAACACACAATGGCACATTTATAAAGCATAACGCTGTGCTGTACAAATGTGCCCTTAAATTAATAGGGAAAGCATTTGCTGGGGGAGGAAGAGCCCAGTGGCATAACCTATCAAACTGACAAGCCTAATCATGAATATTGGTTGCAGCTTTATGCCAACAACACTCTGAGGGACGCATCCGTTTCTACAGCTTGGTGTGCATTTTATGAATGGTACGTAAAATGCAGGTATGGTGTGGAGTAAACACTGCTGGATTCAGCTAAAAGCAGATGGTAATATTATCTCTCTTATAAATGGGCACATACCGTATTTTTTGCTCCATAAGACGCACTTTTTTCCCCACAAAAAAGGGGGGAAAATGTCAGTGCGTCTTATGGAGCGACTGTAAAGCGGCCGGTCCGGTATTTTCGCCGCCACCATGTCAATACCGGGCCGGCCGCTCAGCTGTTATCTGCGGCAGGAACTCACCTGTTCCTAGGTCCAACGCTGTAGTCTTCCTGTGCTGGCTTCTTCCAGCCCCGGCATCTGTGACAGCCAGGTGCCCACTGCGCTTTGTGAATAGTGCGGTGTCTTCTGGGACACATGACAGGTCCCAAAACACGTCGGGCCATTCACAAACCGCAGCGCTTCTCGCGCATGCGCAGTGTCCCCTGTACTGTGTCCGCAGTCTCTGGTCCATCTCCTGTACTGTGTCCGCAGTCTCTGGTCCATCTCCGGTACTGTGTCCGCAGTGTCTGGTCCATCTCCGGTACTGTGTCCGCAGTGTCTGGTCCATCTCCGGTACTGTGTCCGCAGTGTCTGGTCCATCTCCGGTACTGTGTCCGCAGTGTATGGTCCATCTCCTGTACTGTGTCCGCAGTGTCTGGTCCATCTCCTGTACTGTGTCCGCAGTGTCTGGTCCATCTCCTGTACTGTGTCCGCAGTGTCTGGTCCATCTCCTGTACTGTGTCCGCAGTGTCTGGTCCATCTCCTGTACTGTGTCCGCAGTGTCTGGTCCATCTCCTGTACTGTGTCCGCAGTGTCTGGTCCATCTCCTGTACTGTGTCCGCAGTGTCTGGTCCATCTCCTGTACTGTGTCCGCAGTGTCTGGTCCATCCCCTGTACTGTGTCCGCAGTGTCTGGTCCATCTCCTGTACTGTGTCCGCAGTGTCTGGTCCATCTCCTGTACTGTGTCCGCAGTGTCTGGTCCATCTCCTGTACTGTGTCCGCAGTGTCTGGTCCATCTCCTGTACTGTGTCCGCAGTGTCTGGTCCATCTCCTGTACTGTGTCCGCAGTGTCTGGTCCATCTCCTGTACTGTGTCCGCAGTGTCTGGTCCATCTCCTGTACTGTGTCCGCAGTGTCTGGTCCATCTCCTGTACTGTGTCCGCAGTGTCTGGTCCATCTCCTGTACTGTGTCCGCAGTGTCTGGTCCATCTCCTGTACTGTGTCCGCAGTGTCTGGTCCATCTCCTGTACTGTGTCCGCAGTGTCTGGTCCATCTCCTGTACTGTGTCCGCAGTGTCTGGTCCATCTCCTGTACTGTGTCAGCAGTGTCTGTTCACTTCCTGTACTATGTCTGCAGTCCATTGGTTCAGAATATTTTTTTTTCTTGTTTTTCTCCTCTAAAACCTAGGCGAGTCTTATGGTCAGGTGCGTCTTATGGAGTGAAAAATACGGTACTCTAAATTGGTGTACTCATTGTCAAAATAGCCATACGAATGCATGTTTATATCCTGCATGAACATGACCAAAATGTAACTTGACAGTAAATTAGTTTATGTTAAAATAATTTTTTTTTTTTTCTTGCAGTAAAGAGATGGAGAAGTTGAAGGATGAATTATCCCTGCAAAGAATGAAAGCATTAGCAGAAAGCCAACGTGTGTTAGAACTTGAACGGAAGCTATTTACAAATGACAGGCATCTTAAGCTTTCCAAGAGTGAAAACATGAAACTACGTGTCAGCTTGGATGAACTGAAAATGAAATACGAACCTGATGGTACTATAATTTAGTCTGTTAACTCTGTATCAGGCTGTATAGTTGAATAGTTTGTGTCTTGCTATGCCTTGTCAATATATATTTTCTATATTTGGTCCTCCTCTCCTCAACAGGGAGGGGAAGGAGAAGTCATACAGCTTCATTGGTGATAGGAGGGTTTGCAAATCTTATTTACTATACCTGTGGATTGACAGTTATGACAATTTTCTGTAGTGTGCCCTGAATAAGTGGGAAATAATACGCAACTAGTAGCTCCTCTTGTCACTGGTTTTAATCTACCACTATTGCTCTATTGTATTTCCCTGTATTGTAAAGCCAGATGAGGGCTGGCCGCACCTGGTAACCTTCATAGCTTGTTGTGTTTCATATAACAGGGTGTCCAAATATTGAGGGCTTCATAGATGCTTTAAAAAGAATCCAAAATAAGATGTAGACTCTGCACTCTAGGAGTACTCCAGGAACCTTAGATTCCAGGGGCTTTCATACGCAAATGAGAGCCAGCTTTTATTGTTGCCAACTTTTTCTCCTGTATGTAGTGACGTGAGGAAGCAGTTTTTGTTTTTTTTTTATTTTGTTATTGTGGCAGTTTAATCCGTGCCAGGGCTCCTGACATCGATCCTAAGGATTGACTTTAGGATTCATATGCTCCAATCTTGCTCGACTGTGCTAAAGTTGTCAATCTATGTACCCATGATGTAAAATATTAGGCAAGAAATATTACTCTTGCTTTAATATCAAGGTTTCCAGTCTGTCATGTTGATTCTATGATTTTGCTTGCTTCATACACATTCTGGGTAAGTGCACTGGAAAATTATAAAAGTCTTCTGACAAGCATGCAATCGGCAGAACTAGCATTCTAGAAGATCATCAGTGGCGGCTCACTGTATCTCATGACTAGCTTCTTCTTAAAGTGAAACGTAAGACTCCAGATGAATCTCATTTAAAAAAAAAACAGGCTTTTTTTTGGCAAATGTTGTTTTAAACTGCAAAGCAAATTGTGGTAAGTGTCTATCCAAGATTCATGGCACTTGCCATAAAGTTTAAAACCTACTGATATGATCTAAATCTTCCTGCTTTTTTGGGATTGGGTTATTACAAAAAGGGAAAAAGAAACCACATCCACAACAAACATCAGGTGTGGAAATAGAAATGGAATAAAGAAAATGATTAGCTTTATATGTCTTTATACATTTAACTTATTAAAGAACTGTGGTTGCTGACTTTTAAAATACAGCCACTTACCTGTCCCTCGGTCCAGCGGTGTCCTCACCATCGCTGGTTTCACCCGCAGTCTTCTCTCCCTGGCGCCGGCATCTTTAGTGTGGGCACCCAGCTGTGACAGCTTGAGGCTTCACAGCCGGGTGCCCACTGCGCATGCACGAGAAGCGCTGCGCTTTGTGAATGGCCCCGTAGTCTTCTAGGACTTGTCACGTGTCCCAGAAGCCTACGGGGAGGGAGGACAACTTCTACTTCTGATCGCCTAGGTGATCGCAGTGGAAGTGGGGGCTGGTACCTCTCAAATTTGGGTACCCGCTCCCCAAAGATACCAATCCTTAATTGGGAGTGGGGGACAAAGCATTAAAGCTTTATATTCAAGTGGTTGTAAGTGGTTTTACCTTCATGCATTCTGCGCATGAAGGTAAAAAAACCTTCTGTGTGCTTTTCCCCCCACAGCCCCCCGCTAATATTCACCTGAACCCCCTCTCGATCCAGCGCTGTGCACGGGAGCCTTGGCTGTCCCAGATCTCTCTCTCATTGGCTGAGACAGAAGTGAGAGCCATTAGCTCCAACTGCTGACAATCAAGGCCAGTGAGCTGATAAGGAGAGAGTGGGGGCAGGGCCAAGCCACTGCTCTGTGTCATATGGACGCATAGAGCGGGGCTCAGAAGCAAGCAAGCGGCTTGCTATTGGGGGCACTGGTCAAGGGAGAGGAGCCAGGAGTGGTGGCAGGGGACCTGAGAAGAGAAGGATTGGGGCTGCTCTGTGCAAAACCATTGTACAGAGCATGTAAGTATAACATGTTATTTTAAAAAACAACAAAACCTTAAATATTATTGCGTATCCTAAAACTACACTGCATAATAATTCCAGAAATGTAAACGATTGTTTGTTTTTGTTTTTTTATTGAGATGATTCTGCCTCAGCCATGGTATCACTGTGTAGTGTTCAGCAGGCAGACAAGGTCAGGCTAGTAGAGAAATTTAATTTGCCATGTGCTGTTTGGTATGTAGATTACCCATGACAACTAGCAATAATTAAAACTGAAAGAAATAGGGCTGAAAGATCCTTGAATAATTGAGAGTTTTCAAAAGGGTAAGCAGGTTAACTAGAGTGGGAAAAGGTGTTGTCAAGTGTTTTTTTTTTCTTTTCTTTTTTTTTAATACCTATTATTATTTTTATGCACTGTGCTATAGAAATAATTAAATTGCGGACACAGAAACGAAGAAGAGAACAGCTTCCAACTGATGACCTTCCTGAACCTACAGGCAGTTTAAACTGTGATCTCACCAGCAATGCTGATTTACCGCCTAACACAATTCAAGAAAAAGAAAATGCAAAACTCTCAATGCAGATTGACACTAATCCCATTCAAGAGACACCGTGTATTAACCAAGACACATCTTCTGGGTCAACAAGTCCAGATAAGTCCTCCAGTGTTCCACAACAGCGGAAAAGAGTCAGAATAGTGGAAGATAGTAAAGGTACCCAAGCTGTAAGTGAAAAAGACGGCACGTTAATCTCCAAAGCCAGGTCAGTGTGTTCTTTGGTTCTTGAACACTGCACTCAAGAAAGACCTACATCTTCTTCTCTTTTTATTCGCTTTGTGAGCTACATTTTCCGCCTCTTCCTGTTTCTCTTAAGCTTTGCATGGTGTTTGTTTCCTGCATTCCGCTGTCCAAGACTTTTTCGTCCTTTTAAAAAAAACTAAAATCATTAACTTACAAAAAAAAAAAAATTTTAATTTGACCATTGGGTTTGTGTTATATATGTTTCTTAGTTTTGCACTTGATGTTCAGTATTATTAATTTAAAACCCAACTGAAGTCACAGAAATAAATACTGTATGCAGTTAGATAAACATTGTATCGACAACCTTAATTTTCATAGTTCATTTCTCTGTTACAGCAGTTATGCAGAGTATTTAAATATGACTATGCAGCCCAATAGATACCAGGGTTAGACCAGGTGCTTTCAGCATTCAGTAACAGACCTGGCACAACACTCTCTTCCTTTGCAATACAAGTCTGGGATTGAGGGGGTGTCTGTTACTCCACTATACCAGCATAGAGCACTGGAGTGAAAATGTAGGAAGCAGCATTTTTGCAGAGAGGAAATGGTAAGACCTTTCCAAGCCAAAATTAGTTACAGATCGTAACATTCAGAGGTACAGGACTTTTCCGAGATAAAAAGGTGTGAGACTTCATTTGGGCTTTAAAGATGTATTTCTTAATTTGATTTAACTATAAAAATAATGAAGTAATGTACTACTCTGACACAGGTATGACATTTATGTTTCACATTTAACATAAGAATTTGATTCTGTATATGTGATGGCTTACCTGTGAGTTTCTGCTTCGATATCGCCCAGTTAGCGGCCTGTGGGTTGGAAGGTGTTGCTATTGTGTTCTTTAACTGTAATGGGGGAAAGTGGTGTCACCTCCTGCTGTATTGTCTGGCATTAATCACAAAAGTGTCTGCACAGGAATACAAAATCATTTATAGTTTAAATAATTTACATGTGTATTTAGCAGTTTGCCTTTAGTTTGGTTTTATGTATAGTACAGATTGAATACAGTTTATTATTAATTTTTCTATTCGCAACACGTGTCCTTTACTCACTTGCAAGTGTTTTTTAAAGTTGGAAACTAGTTGTATAACACCTAATGCCAGCCATGCTCCCTTTTTAACTTTTAAAAATAAAAGCCTCTATTTCCTTTTTAGCTTTTATCGTGTTCCTTTCCAATATGGATTAATTTATTTCCTAGAACCTGACATTCTTCTCTCCTGCTTCAAGCTCTAGTAATAAAGTTAAACTAAATCAGAGTGGCATATAGGACAATACTCCTAACCATTCATTAGTTCCTGATTCTTCCCCTTCCTCTGTTGCAAGAGGAAAGGGCACGCTCTCAGATGTAAACACTGCACTTTTGGTCTAATCAGTCACAGCGATCAAGGTACAGAGACAGTCAGACTGGCTCTGTACACAGTGTCTGTGAGCCAAGCCATCCAAGGATGGCCCAGTGCAAAGGCCATGATGGGCACAGCAACCCCGATTGTGCTTTATCCAGTACCATTTATAAGCAGCACAGTGTAAATAACAGGCCACCACTGCTGTCTTTTTCAATGAATGGTGGCACAGAAATGGTTAAACTGATATAATCGTTCACATTAAAATTGGACTTGAGGCAGATTTTACATATATATATATATATATATATATATATATATATATATATATACACACACAGTGAGGAACAGACCTGCTATTTGAACACCCTGCGATTTTGCAAGTTCTCCCACTTAGAAATCATGGAGGGGTCTGAAATTCACATTGTAGGCGCATTCCCACTCTGAGAGACAGAATTTAAAAAAAAAATTCAGGAAATCACATTGTATGATTTTTAAAGAATTTATTTGTCTTGCACTACTGAACATAAGTATTTGAACACCTGAGAAAAACAGTGTTAATATTTGGTACAGAAGCCTTTGTTTGCAATTACAGAGGTCAAACGTTTCCTGTAGTTCTTGACCAGGTTTGCACACACTGCAACAGGGATTTTGGCCCACTCCTCCACACAGATCTCCTCTAGATCTGTAAGGTTTCGGGGCTGTCACTGAGCAACACTTAGTTTCAGCTCCCTCCAAAGATGTTCTATTGGATTTAGGTCTGGAGACTGGCTAGGCCACTCCAGAACCTTGATATGCTTCTTACAGAGCCACTCCTTGGTTATCCTGGCTGTGTGCTTCGGGTCGTTGTCATATTGGAAGACCCAGCCACGACCCATCTTCAATGCTCTGACTGAGGGAAGGAGGTTGTTGCTCAAAATCTCACGATAAATGGCCCCATTCATCCTCTCCTTAATACAGTGCAGTCATCCTGTCCCCTTCGCAGAAAAACACCCCCAAAGCATGATGTTACCACCCCCATGCTTCACAGTAGGGATGGTGTTCTTGGGATGCAACTCATCCTTCTTTTTCCTACAAACAGGACGAGTGAAGTTTAGACCAAAAAGTTCTACTTTGGTCTCATCTGACCACATGACTTTCTCCCATGCCTCCTCTCATGCCTCCAGATGGTCATTGGCAAACTTCAGACGGGCCTGGACATGTGATGACTTGAGCAGGGAAACCTTCCATGCAATGCATGATTTGAAACCATGACGACGTAGTGTTCTACCGACAGTGACCTTTGAAACTGTGGTCCCAGCTCTCTTCATGTCATTGACCAGCTCCTCCCTTGTAGTTCTGGGCTGGTTCCTCACCTTTCTTATCAGTGATACCCCACGAGGTGAGATCTTACATAGCGCCCCAGTCCGAGGGAGACTGACAGTCGTCTTTAGCCTCTTCCATTTTCTAACAATTGCTCCAACAGTTGATCTATTTTCACCAAGCTGCTTGGCAATTGCCCCTTAGCCCTTTCCAGCCTTGTGGAGGTCCACAATTTTGTCTCTGGTGTCTTTTGACAGCTCTTTGGTCTGGCCCATGGTAGTAATTGGTGTCTGACTGACTGTGGGGTGGACAGGTGTCTTTAAAAAGCTCAGACAGGTGCTACTAAGTTAGATTGAGTGGAGTAGAGGTGGACTTTTTAAAGGCACAGTAACAGGTCTAAATTCTTTAAAAATCATACAATGTGATTTCCTGAATTATTTTTTTTTCTGTCTCTCAGAGTGGGAATGCACCTACAATGTGAATTTCAGACCCCTGCATGATTTCTAAGTGGGAGAACTTGCAAAATCACATGGTGTTCAAATACTTCTATTCCTCACTGTATATATAACCTCAGTTTTCCATTTCATGAAACGGAACTAAACGTGCTTATGCTTTGAAGCCAAGAAAGCTGACATCCTAGCCTGTTTGATTCGCATTTGCCATAATGCTGCATGTGTGATCAGTTATGACACCAGGCGTTTAATGCCTTGACAGTTTGGTTAAGAGCACAAGCAACCTGTGACAGTTCTAATTCATGGCATGCCTCAAATATAACTGTTTTGATAAATCATTAAATCGAGGGGTTTAGTTCCACTTTAAAGTTCTGCTCTAATCTTCAATGTATTCATGTCCAAAGGTACTAAAAGCAAGCAATATTCTTCAGTCTAGGTTTTTCTCTTTTAGGGTGTCATATGCTTGGACCATGTAGAGAGATTTCCAAGCTCCTGCCTCCACTATGGTCAAGGAAAAGATAGTGCCTTTGGGTGGAGCAGTGGAGTGTGGTTGCTTGGAGGGTAGACTTTCTTTTTCTGTCTTTCCCTGGCTTCAGTCTGTTAGACTGAATTCTATAAAGCCATAATTCCACTAACTTGGTGGGCAGTTTACAGCTTCAGACAAGTTACCTCCTCCTTTTAGTGAGTCTCTAGTGTTGCATATTATCTGCATCAGGCAGTTACCTTTGACTCTCTCATGTGTTTTGAATATAGCTTACTTTGTATCTTTACTAGAGCAGGACATAAGAAACCTGATGCAAGGGTCACACTGTGATTGGTGGATACTGGACAGTGTTTTCCAAAATGCATTATGGACACCCTATACTGTGCAAGACTTGCTCTGATCATGAGGTCGTTTAAGTCCTCCCCCCATCCCTGGAGCATCCCCTGCTAATTTAACATGGAAGAAACTGAATAAGGTGCTAGCACATATCTGTAGAAGTCCCTAACACTATGGTCTTATCCAAAGTAGTTCTAAAACCCTCTGACATTTTTTGTGGTGTTGATGCCTTCCTGCTCAGCCTGTTTTCCACTCATTCCTTTTGGCCCATCATTTTGATTGAGGGGGCAGGCATGTATCAACACTAACAGGAATTTCTGGAACCCTACCATTCAGAAAGGCTTGGAATTTAGCCCTAGTGCAGAGGAAGCTGTGATGCCTACACTTTTGTACCTTTTTTTTTTCTTAGGGGCTGGGGATTGCAGTTGGAATAAATTTATGGATGTTTCTTTTACATGTCAAAGGATTTGTATTTCTGCCCATCCAGTTCTGAGAGATTTGCTCAGCCGTGCCACACAACACAGCAAGGTTTGTTAGAATCTTCAAAGCTTAGGTTTGTGAACAAACAGTTTTTAATCACCTCCTCGCCCTCAGCCTGTGATTGGACATTGAAGTAGCAACACACATCTGCTCATACTGCTCTTTACTCCTGTGAGCATGCTCTGTCTGTGCATGCAGCACATCTGATTGGCTCTTTGTGCTGTCTCCTCTTCTCTTTGTAATATTGTCTAAAAGATCTGTACCTGCTTGAATATTACATTATGTTAAATGTATTCTTTATGGAAGATATATTTAAAACAAAGGCAATGCCTTGGAAACAATATGAACTTGTGTGAAATGTTATGAATTTTTATTGTGCATCTTTTTTATTATGTGCTGGATAAAAATAAGTGACTAGCAGATATTCTAAATTAAGATGTAAAATGCTAAAGTACCAAAAATCCCATTAAGTCTGTTCTCTTTTAAAATGAGGGGATAGAGTTACTAAAATAAGACAAGGGAAAGCAATCAGTTGAAATGTAACCACAAAACAACTTTACTAGTTTGCTAGAACTGGAAACACAGCCACATGTAGGGTGTTTCTGCTTAATGCATGTGGTTAGATCTCCAAACCTCTACCACAAGACTGCCTCCTCAAACCTGTACTTGACTGCTGATGATCTCAACTTCTTTTCCTAGGTGTCTGGGACCTCCACCACTACACATCCTTCTGCAATCCCTTTTCTAAGTGCAATGGCAGATGCCCTGGGCTTCCCAGCATTTAAGCTGCTACTGTCAATGCATAGCAGAAGTTCCCCAGTCTCCTCCGCACACAGAGAACCTGCAGGTGCCTAGTGCCCAGTGCACTAAGCTAGCTCAGAATACAAATTGGGAACCTTGTCATTAGGGATTTAACCTCTGAGATCTTCATCAAGGAAACCTTTACTTTGTTACCAAGTAATAAAAATGTATCCTATTCTACCCTGCCTTTTTAATCCACCCCCCTCTTATCCATATCTTTCCTACTTGATCAGGCCATTGTGTACACTGTCTGTGCTTTTATTTTCTACACATACTGCCCTCTGTCAGAACCCCTGCACTTCTTTTGTGCACTCACCTTCCAGTACCACTATCCTACAGATACTTCACAGTTCATACCCTGTACACGGTTCTTCAGCACATACTGCCTGCTGTCATATGCACTGTAAATCTCTTCTGAGCATACTACTTACTGTCATGCTGCCTGCTAAAACTCTTCTTCAGCATTGTTTTTAATATTCTGAAATGTGTTTCGCACATGCCAAAGCTAATATGTGCTATTTGTGTTAAAGCTACATAGTTTTATAAGGTTATAAAAAGACACGGGTCCATTCAGCTCAGTGTATATATGTGCGATTGTCATTCTCTAAACATTCTTGTAGCCATGTATTTTCTTCTTCCTGGGGAAGACAACCTAAAGTGGACTGTGGTTTATAGTCCAAACAAAGAACAAAATAGCACTCTCTTCAGGGCAAATGGCATTAGCAGTGGCATGTTATCACTTTATACAATAATACCGAATCGAAATTTAAAATTGCGATTTCAGGTACTCTTTAGAAGAAATCCAAAGCAATGAGAAGTACGTTGGATTTCCAGACTGTGCAAACCACTGCATGTCCTGCTTCAGATACTTTGCTAGATCCTTCAGGTTTGGCTTTCCCTAGTATCTTTGATTGGTCAGTTACCACCATACTGAAACATTTTCTGTCCAAGGTAAGGTGATAGCCCCTCTTTCCTCTGCTAAATCTGATTTACAGATTCTTGTATCACCTTTACTCCCGGGAATCCAAGCAGTTGCACTCGTTGTACGTGTGAACTTTTCTTTGCATGGCAAAGCAGAATTGCCAATAGAACACATTTTTCATTAGGACACAGTACACTAATGTATGTCTACAACTGCCATCTCTTGAAGGTTGGATAATATGCTAAGTATAGTGGCTAGAAACATAAGCTTTTCCTTTAATGCCCTATACTTTCTAGAGAGTAGAAACATCTTGACCGGTTGGACCTCCCTGTATATCGCCTTAAGAAGGCACCTGTTATTCCTATTTCTGTGTTCTGTGTCCTGCATCGGAATGTCCCAGGCTCAAAGAAGTGGGGTGATGTCATGTGTTAGGACCTTGTGGCCTAAAGTTCTTCCCTGCACCTTTATCAATATTCCTATATGCCTGATTTAGGCAGTCAAATCATGCCTCTCTGGGTGGAAGACAGGTGATCACCTATCTGGTTGTGATGTTTTCAAGAATTTTCTGGCTCAGACATTGGTTTGAGCTCACACTGGTCAAGCTTTTAGCGGGTCTTCTACGGAGGATCAAGTCGGAGTTTTCCACTCTTTTACTGGCTTCCAACTGGCCAAGAAGTACTGTACTCTTGTTGCAGATGTTTTGTGGCCCAATCTTATTTGGCTGTCTCATTCATGAGCTTTCCACCCTGCTTCTTAATCTCTTGCTCCAACAACATGGCTATTAAAACCCTAGTTATAAGAGCATGTGGTCTGTCAGATGTTGTCATATTCACCGTGCTTCAGGCACATGAACCTTCTTCTTGAAGTGCATATCATTGCACATCGAAGACTTTGTTTGAATGGTGTGAAGCTCTGGCATCTAGTATGAAGAGCAAGAGTCAAATGTTAGCCCTCCAGATTTCTATGTATGGAAACTATAATTTGCAATATTTGTGTATTTGTCCTTTGCCTTTTAAATTTTCGCACATGAATATGGTTTCATTTAGAAAATAATTCTCTCTCATTTCCTCTCTGCCAATTAGTCTATTTATTCACGTGAAATGATTACACAAATGCATTTTGTTTTCTTTTTACAGAATGTTCTGTTTGTAGGCTTTGCGTCACCAAGAAATCACTCACCATTTCTTATACTTAAAATAACTACTGAATACCCTAATTTTTTATATTCTTTAAGTCACAAGATTTCCTTAGTCATTTATTACTTTTCCCTCCATCTACAGCTAACCTTGATTAGCGAAGGTATATTTATGTCCGTTTTTGCTTTTACAGTTATATTTTATTGTTTTAAAAAAAAAAAACCTTGGTTCCCAAAACACATCAGGTTGGGGTTTTTTTGGATACCTTTTTTAAAAATGTTACTTTGGACTCTAGACATTTTTCTGTGGTGCTCCTATTCATTTGTTTTTCATGTTGTCGCTCTTCAATGTTTCTTTCTGTCTGACATCCATCAAATGAGAAGTTACTCTTTAGGCCCCATTCACACCTGAGCGATTTGTAACTCGAAGTTCCAAACTGCTTGAGCACAAATCAATTATTCTCAATGGAGATGGTTCACATCTCCATTCAGTCGCTTGAAGCCTGAAGTTCAAACAAGTTTTGGAGCTTTTTTTTGTCACTCAAATTGGAGCGTATTTTTGGAGAGTTTTTCATTCCAAAGAAATGAATGGAAACACATGATTTGTGCATTTTTGGGCGTTTTGTTGCACCTTTTTTTTGTTCAAATAAAAAAATATAAAAAAATGAATAATAATATTAATGAATAAATGTTAAAATAAATACAGCCGTGGTCAAAAGTTTTGAGAATGACACAAATATTAATTTTCACAAAGTCTGGTGCTTCAGTATTTTTAGATCTTTGTCAGATGTTACTATGGTATACTGAAGTATAATTACAAGCATTACATAAGTGTCAAAGGCTTTTATTGACAATTACATTAC
Source organism: Staurois parvus (assembly GCF_062004578.1). Taxonomy (NCBI): domain Eukaryota; kingdom Metazoa; phylum Chordata; class Amphibia; order Anura; family Ranidae; genus Staurois; species Staurois parvus. The sequence goes on from NW_028318559.1 coordinate 572,531, forward strand.
GTTTATGTGTAAAGAGTCAATATTTGCAGTGTTGACCCTTCTTTTTAAAGACCTCTGCAATTCACCCTGGCTAGCTGTCAGTCAACTTCTGGGCCACATCCTGACTGATGGCAGCCCATTCTTGCATAATCGATGCTTGCAGTTTGTCAGAATTTGTGGGGGGTTTTTGTTCACCCGCCTTTTGAGGATTGACCACAAGGTCTCAATGGGACTAAGGTCTGGGGAGTTTCCTGGCCACGGACCCAAAATTTCAATGTTTTGTTCCCCAAGCCACTTAGTTATCACTTATGCCAAGGTGCTCCATCATGCTGGAAGAGGCTTTGTTCGTCACCAAGCTGTTTTTGAATGGTTGGGTGAAGTTGCTTTCGGAGGATGTCTTTGTACCATTTTTCATTCATGGCTGTGTTCTTAGGCAAAATTGTGAGTCCACTCCTTTGGCTGAGAAGCAGCCCCACACATGGATGATCTCAGGATGCTTTACTGTTGGCACGACACAGGATTGATGGTAGTGCTCAACTTTTCTTCTCCAGACAAGGTTTTTTCCGGATGCCCCAAACTTTCAGAAAGGGGATTCATCAGAGAAAATGACTTTACCCCAGTCCTCAGCAGTCCAATCCCTGTATATTTTGCAGAATATCAGTTTGTCCCCTGATGTTTTTCCTGGAGAGAAGTGGCTTCTTTGCTGCCTTTCTTAACATCAGACCATCCTCTAAAAGTCTTCGCCTCACTGTGCGTGATGCACTCACACCTGCCTGCTGCCATTCCAGAACAAACTCTGCACTGGTGGTGCCTCAATCCTACAGCTGAATCAACTTCAGAGGACATTCCTGGCGCTTTCTGGATTTTCTTGGACATCCTGAAGCCGCCTTCACAACAATTGAACCTCTCTTCTTGAAGTTCTCGATGATGCAATAAATGGTTGATTTAGTTGCAATCTTAGTAGCATCATTATCCTTGCCTGTAAATCCCTTTTTGTGCAAAGCAATGATGACTGCACATATTTCCTTGCAGGTAACCATGGATAAAAGAACAATGATTTCAAGCACCATCCTCCTTTTTAAAGCTTCCAGTCTGTTATTCTAACTCAATCAGCCTAACAGAGTGATCTCCAGCCTTGTCCTCGTCAACACTGACACCTGTGTTAACAAGAGAATCGCAGACATGATATCAGCTGATCCTTTTGTGGCAGGGCTGAAATGCAGTGGAAATGTTTTTGGGAATAAGTTAATTTTCATGGCAAAGAGGGACTTTGCAATTAATTGCAATTTATCTGATCACCATTCATAACATTCTGCAGTATATGCAAATTGCCATTGTAAAAACTGAGTTTGTAGACTTTGCAATAATTGATATTTGTGTCATTCTCAAAACTTTTGGACACGGCTGTACACAAATAAAAACAATAAAAAATAAATAATAAATAAATAATAGGTGGTAATAATAAATAATTATCCCTAACCTTAACCCTCAACCCTAAAGAAAAAAAAAGAAAAGAAAAATAAACTCCTTAATAATAATAAACACCCCAACCCTAACAAAAAAAATAAGTCACTAATAAAATATTTGCTTCTAACCCCAACCCCTAATCCTAACCCTGACACCTTAACCTAACCTTAACGCGAATCCCTTACCCTAACAAAAAATAAAAAAGAATAAATAAAAAATTAAAATCTGATGGAAAAGCTAAAAAAGCTATAAAACCTAGCAACAGATGGTGAAACAGATTATATTTTTGGCCATTAAAAAACCGCCAAAGCTCAAAAATGCTGTACAAAAACGTGCAACAAAATGCCCAAAAAACTCTCAAAAACACAACGCTCAGTTGTGAATGCAGCCTTAATTATTATTATTATACAGGATTTATATAGCGCCAACAATTTGCTCAGTGCTTTACAATATAATGTGAAACAATACAGTTCAATACAAGAGGGATAGGAGGGCCCTGCTCCTTGGAGCTTACAATATAGGAGATGTAAGGTCTTTTTTTTTTTTTTTGTTTTTTTTTCTTTCACTTGCGCTTGAGCCTTGTCCTGCGTCTCTGAAAAATCATTCTGTTTTTCACCTTGGTCCCATGCTTTCTTCCTCTTCATTTTCCACTGTTCAAGGAAGGGATGTCACTGTTCCTGGAAACTTGAACCAAAGCTTTCTTTGTTCATGTGTTTAGGCATTCTCTCCACTCTCTCTGCTGGCTCATATTCAGAAATGCAACTGAGCATTACCTTTTCTGACATGTCCAGGAAAGCTATTTAAACTGCTTCAATGCAGCTGAGAATTGCATGGGCGAAGACTTCAGTGAGATTCTTTTACCAGACTCCTGTTATGGTGACCTCTTCTTTTTTTTTTTTGTGATATTCGTTAATGACTGCTACCAGTTTTTCGATGAACCTCATTTTCCACCTCTCCTAATTTTTTATTTTTTTTTTGCTTGTTTCACTACAGTCTTAATCTATGGATCTTGCTATCAGTTGATGCCAGCACAGGTTGTAGATCAGGGCTACAGCTTGAAGTCGTTTGCAGCAGAGCACATCACCCTTTTCAGGACATCTCTGGTGAACAGTCATCTTAGATTCTGTGCCCTGGCCCTCTTTAGGGCAAACGCATATCTAGTTCACTACCACTTTGACAGGAACAAATTTAAAATTCCCCAGAATGTTGTTAATCTGTTACTGTCAAGACTAATGAAGTCTCAGTTTCTTGCTTTATAAACATTTATATGAATAATTGGACCACATTATTAATGATTAAGATACCTGAAAAGTAGCAATAGCCTGAGGAGACTAGAGTTAAAAAAAAAAAATACTTTACTATGTTGTGAAGTATTATAATGTATAAAAAGGTCTGTATTACATGAAGCAGCTATTAGTGCAAGTTACATTACTTTGTTTTTTCTTATGAAATGGTAAAGCAGGTCAATGGGTAATGTGATCTTAGGGCAACCCCTTTTGTGTTGCTTTAAAAAAAAAAAAAAATAGTATCATACAAGAAACAGGGAAGCTGCTGTTACTCATTCTTTTGGAAGGTTTAAGTTACCTGGCTATTATTCCTTGCCTTATTACTTTAGTTGCACACCAAAACAAGTGTGCAGGAATTTTGTTAGAAATATAAACATACAGGCCACTTTATTAGGTACACCTTGCTAGTACGGGGTTGGACCCCTTTTTGCCTTCAGAACTGCCTTAATTCTTCATGGCATAGATTTTACAAGGTGTTGGAAACATTCCTGAGAGATTTTGGTCCATATTGACATGAGTTACTGTTGCCTTTCTATCCTCTCGAACCAGTCTGTCCATTCTCCTATGACCTCTGATATTAACAAGGAATTTCGTCCACACAACTGCCGCTCACTGGATATTTTCTTTTTTGGACCATTCTCTTTAAACCTTAGAGATGGTTGTGCATGAAAATCCCAGTAGATCAGCAGTAATACTCCGACCAGTCCGGCTAGCACCAACAACCATGTCACGTTCAAAGTCACCTAAATCCCCTTTCTTCCCCATTCTGATGCTCAGTTTAACCTTCAGCAAGTTGTCTTCACCACGTCTAGACACGTAAATGCATTGAGTTGCTGTCATATGATTGGCCGATTTAGCAATTTGTGTTACCAAGCAATTGAACAGGTGTAGCTAATAAAGTGGCCGGTACTTGTATATATTTTTTTGTAAGATTTTAACTCCTACATACACTTAGTTTATGACTTCTAAGACCTTCTTAAATGTTATAGGTCAATTAGCAAGATTTTTGTAGCCAAACAATCAGCAGGAAACTAGCATTTTTAGAAGGATTGGCAATATCAGTCTCTGTATTTCTAGAAAGACATATTTACTTTAAGACCAACCTGTGACTTACACACTACACTGCTAATGTGCCTTCGGCCTGTAGATAATGAAAATGTAAATCACTGATCACGATATCCTGCACGTAATTCTTAAAGCCCAACTCCTCCCAAAATATTTTTTTCCATTTTGGATGAGTGCTGAATTATGTCAGCTGCTTATTGCTGTCTGTATCCAAAACACTGAGATTGCTCCTCACTTCTTTTCAATTTGACCAGAACCGTAAGTGAAGGAAAATCTCCCAATGGGGACATGGACAGCAATAAAAACTAATTTTCTACTACAGCAAGGAGGATTTAAAAGCTCTTTCAGCTTTACAGTCTTATATCTCCCTATGAAGACTATTTTACTATCACCTTTTGTCCAGGTAATGGATGGCAGAAGCGAAAGAGAAGAGAATCTGTATAGGGACAAAGCATTTGAAATATGACAGAAAATTCTATGGACACAGATGGCATTTCAATTTGTTAATACAAAACCCTCCCCCACTATAGCTAAAAAAAAAAAAAGATTTGTAACCTTTTAGAAAAGATCTCTTAAAAAATAAAAAAAAGATATTCTACAATTTTACATTTTGTTTGACAACCACTTTGACATTTGCATGACGGTTTTATAAATACAAAACTTCCCCACTGTAACAAAAAATGGGGTTTTAACCTTTTTTTTAAAAAAAAAAAAAAAAAAGCTTAAACAATAGTAATCATTTTATGCTATCCTAAAATTCACACTTTTTCGACAACCACTTTGAAATTAGCATGACTGTTTACCTGTAGGTCAGCTTCTGAAGAATCAAGTTTTGAAACAACAAAGGCTGAGGAGCAAGACTTCAGAAAATGTGAGAGAAAATCCAGACATACAGCTCAACCTATTCTACATGTGCCTTCAAAGCCTGGTACAATTTCACAGCAGCAGTGTCAGCAGCAATAACATATTATTGTGTGTACGTTTTTTTGTATAATGTTTGTGTTCCTAAACATGAATTACCAATTGTTTCTATAGGAAAAGAACCACCCAGATTTGAGTCATTTTAAAATGAAATGCTAACTAAATATTTTTATTAGGTAGGTAAAGCAGGATATTTTTTCAGCAGACAACTAACTAGCTGTTTCATAATTCCATGAAAGAATATTGTAATTTTAAAGTAAAAAAAAAAAAAAGTTTCTCCCCTCTTTATCAGACGGCAATTTGTATGGACCACAGCCATGCAGTGTTTTTGTTTTATAAACAGTATACAAAACTAGATAGATCCTATATGAACGCAAAGTCTGCAAATTGACACTCTGGGGTTGTTTTACTAAAACTGGAGAGTGTAAAATCTGCTGCAGCTCTGCATAATAAAACTTGAAAGCTGATTGGTTTCTTTTTTTCAAAGCTTAATTAATTAAACTAAAGTTAGAAACTGATTGGCTACCATGCAGAGCTGCACCATTTTTTGCATTCTTCAGTTTTAGTAAATAACCCCTCTGTGCATTCTTGCTAGTTCTCTTTTCAAGCTATGTGAATTAATTTTAAAGCTTGTGAAAATTTCTACCACACTTGACAACTTGACATACATCCTAAATGTCACATTTGTTCATTTTAAATACAAAAAAAAATGATCTGTTCTCTAGTCAAAAATATGTTCTCTTTTCCTTTGAATGTTTTTATGTCAATGTGTATAAATATTTGTTTGTGAACTTTAGCTAAATAATTTTTTCCTTATTTTCTGTACATTACTTTATTGTAACTTCTAGTACTCTGTAATTTCATGTATTTAAATATAATTTAAGTATATGTTGTAAAGATTTAGTTTGGCTTTGAAAAAAAAGTTATGTTTATGGATTAACAAAATACAATTTAGATAGTAGATAAATAAAATACAGTTTAGAGAATGTGCTTCTGTTTTATTATTTTGGCTTAACGTGTTATTTAACAGCATTCTGTGTAAACTTTGCAGTGTCTACTAGAAAGACTAAAGCCACTCTTCAGCAGCTAGTGGTGAAAGTGTTGCTTAGAAACCAATAACAAATTACAATAAGATTACTAAATCCTGCATTCAGTTTGGATGGTGGAAGAAATATAGTGAATGAAGGGTTAAAATCCAAAACCTTTTCTTCTCATAAAAACTGCCATTGAGATCTTTAAAATCTTTAAACTTAGCAACTTAAAATCCAGATAATCACATTGGAAACCAGGATTGTTGTCATTGTTTGTAAGGATCCATCGCTAATCCCAGCATAGACAGGTGGCTTTTGCAGTGAAGGTAAAGCATACAGTCTCCATGGGCAACTCAGAAGCATGGCGACACTTTTACGTGTGGATAGTGACATCACTGTATTCTCACTACCAATCTCTGTATAAATCCTCTGTGGATGGTTCCCCCATTGCTGCAAGTTAATACAACCATGAGATTCACGTTAAGAATATATCTTTATTCTGGATGCAGACCTTGTTTTGCACAGTTAAATAAACATCATGTTTATTTGGAAGGGTTCCAAAACAGAAATTTAGATATTTTATGAAGAAATTAACTTTTTGGATCTTCACATTTTTATAAAAGGACCAAACCCTTAGAACATAACAGTATTGTAATAGTTTCAATTTGCAGTTATCACCATTTTAGATGGCTAATATCCCCAAGGGGCTATATTTATTATTAAGGAGATATTGTATGCCTGCTTTCCTGGAAGGGGCTACAGTTACGGCTATATAGTTTGAGGAAAAAGGGTATGCCACTTTTTTTTTTTTTTGTGTGTGTCTTTTGGGAGCGATTTGCCAGCAGAAAAAAAAACTGAATGCTCCAAAAAGCTAAAATATTCCAAACAACCTTTTTTTCAATCTTTTTTTATGTACTGTAAAATGCTAATAAAACGCTAATGCTCCTAAATGCTGCTAAAAATTGCTATTACCAGCGTTTTTCCGAGGTTAGAAAAAACGCTAGTGTGCATGGAGCCTTAATTTTGATATACTGCTCATTTTTCTCTCTAATTTAAAGAGCTATTAAGAGGAACTGTCCTTGATAGAAAGGAGATAAGAACCTAGGACCTTAGGTCCAATAATACTGCTGAAACCTCAGTTTAAGAGGGAGAAATACTATGGGATTGAAATTGAAAATTAGGATACAAAGGATTGGGAATAAAGAAGGGAAGCAACATCATTTTGGAACCATTTTAAATGGTTTTGTTAAGTGCAACAGGTTTACTATATGTAAATTTACAAAGCGAAAAATGGTCATTCACATCAGCCAGCACAAAAATAGAATTTTTCACATTAAGGATATACTAACCTGTAATATTAAAAGGGTAATATATGTGAAAGAGTGCCTCCCTTTTTGTTTTTCTTTAAGGTAGTAAATTCTTCACATTAAAAAGGAACTAAAATCTAGGATCCCAGAATATAAGAGTAACATATAAGGAAGCAAACAAAAAATTCTGACTTTCAAAAAATTATGGGAAAAATTCAAAAAATGAAATGAAGGAAGATTTACCCCAGCTTTAGAAACAGGAACCATTTGCAGTGGATTTATACAGTGATCCGCAATTAGAACCTTTATTCGCCTTGAAAAAGATAGCAGATGGTTAACCTGGGTTTCCATAATGATACAATGCAAACTTATGTTTGTATAAGTAAAAATGTAGGACCCATTAATGTTAACAGATGCTGTGCTGTTCTGGTTAAGTTTATTTCAGTCGCTATTATTTTTTTCAATATCCAAGACTGATTTAATTGGTTTTGTAGAATCATTTAGACCAGGGGTGGGCAACTGTGGCCCTCCAGCTGTTGTAGAACTACAAGTCCCATGAGGCATTGCAAAACTGACAGTTACAAGCATGACTCCCAAAGGCAGAGGCATGATGGGACTTGTAGTTCATCAACAGCTGGAGGGCCACAGTTGCCCACCCCTGTTGATACTCTGACTGTAAAAAATTATATAAAGGCGAGTATGAAAAAGAATCTTGTTCAAGTGGAACTCACTCTCTCAATCAATATTGACCATTTTGAATCCTTATGCTGCTAGCATTAGTAAATAGATAGAAAAGTGTATCATATTTACTTGTTTTAAACTGTTCTTTATATTTCTTTAGTTACTTCCTAGTTCCCACGCCTAGGCAAATGATGTCATACATCCCAGGAGTCTTCAGGAGGGTTTTTCTCAGCTAAGCACACCCTCTTGCTGCATGCCTGAGCTAAGGGCAGATGGATTTCAGGAAGTAAATGCTACATGAATCCTCTGCCCTTGCTCAAGATGGACACGGCCAGAAATGCTGGGGGTGGTCTTCTAAGTGATTTCTCAGCAAAATAAAACCTGGAGGGATGGATGGGTGAGTTTGCTGCGAATATTAAAAATGAACTATATAGTGCTTTTGGTTTGTGGTGCTCAGATACAGTGAAGTTCCACTTAATATATTGTGGACCAGTGCAGAGTCATTATGATTAGAACTACATATGAGTGTGCATACACGTAAGGTAATTATTTAAATATGTTACAGGCACATCAGTATTAATGAGGAAGTAGAGACTCTGCTTTTTACATGGATAAAACAAATGCACAGTCTAGGACAGTAGTAATAACAAGGAATTTTGTAATTGTGTTTTTATTGAATATTACACAATAATAACAAAGTAATTTTAATGCACTGACATTGATTTGCATAGTAAGCCATTATACAAATCCAGTAAATGCTGAACACTATGATAACATAAGGATATTAGAGAAGTAGCAGCCAGTGAAAAACATAACCCCAATAATGGAGCACATGATTCACTAAATAATGGGAGGGAAGGGGGGATTACCGAAGAATTGTACAAGCAACTTATGGTCTTTAAGCTTAACATTTTTTTTTTTCTCCAACATTTTGAATTCCTAATATGTGCCTGTTGTAGCATGTACTTATCCTGTTCTCTATGCGTTGCTTCCTTTGTGTGAAATTTCTGGTGATCTTACCAGTCCCCCTGCTGCTATTTGAAATTGATCCTAGTTTCGTTAGGTTTCTTCTTTGCATTCTACTTTGGAACACAGCTTGCCTGTACTTCAGTGGTTAGACTTGTGCTGACATGGCCCCTTGTACAGCTAATCACTGGGAAGATCAGTATACTGCTGTTTCTCTGCCTCCTGCTGATACTCCCTTGCAGTCTCCACCCCAGCTCTCTAAGCACTTTATGCAGTTGAAAACAGGTCATGTGGTTACTAAAAAGGAAAAAAAAAAGGTATTCATAATGTGTTTTGTAAATATGTGCAACATTTTGCCTTGCATTTTATCCAGTTGGCGATTGCCTCCTGTAGATTTAATGCTACAGGGCAGCTATTCTGTGCAGAATCACGTGTGCTTATATACATGATCTTCGCTCCCTGTGTGTGCCCGCCAGCCCAGTGGTGCTGTTATTCTGTACGGCACCCATCAGTCATTAGGTCTAGGCCAATTATTTTTGGCCTGGATGTGCTGATTGGTTGTACAGAATCAGAGATCAGCCTGGGTCTGTGTTTACAGAACATAGGCAGAGGAAATGATGCAATCTTCTCTCCTGGAGCACTTTTGGTTCCATAAAGACAAACGAGCCGAACTACTGTGAGTACACACAAGTAGCATCACGCAGCCACCAAGAATTTGAATACAGACCCACAGAGCCCATAGTGTCCTTCAAGATATGCTTGCAAATCATAATTGGCAGCCCACAGATGCAGCAGCACAGCGCCGTAACCCCCCCCCCCCCCCATTTACTGCCCAACCCCGACTTCAGGTTGAAAAAGATTTTTAAAAAAATTTATAGCTGTTTTTCATGTTTTTATTCTGTATCGATCAATTGTGGACCACAATGCCGAGCAGAACATCACTACCAACCCACAACATTGGCATTACTAAAAAGATCCACAGACCCGATTCATTATAGGCCGGGTTCTCTGCTGCCATGGCCAGGCAGAGATATGAGAATGTAATGCGATTTATGCATTTAACTCGTTCTCAGGGTGACCCTGAATATAATCATCTCCACAAAATTCGTCCCTTTGTAAATCACCTTAACCAGAAATTTGCAGATGCAATAAAACATCTGCGTAGATGAGTCCCCCATTAATTGTTTAGGCCACCTTGCATTTAAACAGTATCTCCCCAGCAAGCATGCCAGATCTGGGGTCAAACTGTATAAGCTCTGTGAGAGGGCAACTGGCTAAATATAATTTTCGGATGGGAAAAGATAGTCGCATGGAGCACCCCGGATGCCAGACTACATCGGGAGCAGTGGCAAGATAGTTTGGGACTTTGTGTCACCCTTGTTCCGTAAGGGGTACCACATTTATACAATCTTGGAATTGGCTTATGTGGCACCGTGCAACCTAATCTCCAGAGCTTCCCCCAACGGCTTGTAAACACCCAAATTAGAAAGTATGCTTGAGAAATTGTGAATTGCTTGCAGTGAAGTGGAAGGACAGACAGGATGTTTTTGTCCTGTCTTCACATAGACATGACAGTCCAAATGTGAACAGTATTCAGAGTTGTTGAAAGCCCCTTGGTGTCCATGACTATAACCATAACACGGGAGGGAGGAACTTCAGCAACCAGATGATGAAGCTGTACTTAGTTTCCTGTAAATCCAGACTCTGGTACAAGAGTGTCTGTATATTTATTTCAATTGGCTCTATACATGGCTCTATGTTTATGCTTTACTAAGCAACTGGATGAAGTAGATTCTTCTGAAAATTTCTGGATGAGGTCATTATGGCCCTTTTACATCAAAGTGCTGTAGCCCAAAACCCAAACCCAGATGCAGTGAGCCAGCTGCATGTGAGGCATTTTCCTGATGCCATTCCTGGTACCCCAACCCAAAAGTCACCCCAAAAAAAGATGTCTGTAGAAGACACAGAATTGATCGTGACACCTGTTGTGTTTTTTTTGTCCCTCTTGTCCTGCCAACCTGGTCTCTGCTTCAAGGAGTGCTTCTGTTGCTACGATACACTAATGGAGTATTAGTATAGGATACAGCTCGACAGTCTAGGGTACACACAGATGTTAGGTAGTCAGGAAACTGGCTATCGCATTTTGAGAGACCCTAAAATCACAGCCTGGAAAGTTTACAGGTTTTAGAAGTAAAAAAAAAAACCCATAAAATAAAAATATATATAAATATAGTTGTTTTATTGAATTAATGTTCTGTTATTGTGTTTTTATTATCAACTATTGTTTGCATTGCAGGAATGACATTCAGCTGCAGCACTGGTCTGTTTACCCTGACAGCATCAGTGAGTGCAGTGCGGCAGGAGATTTCTCATCTGCAGGTAAAAGAACATATATGCCCAAGCATGAGGCCCTGGGGTGGTTAGTGGGCGAATTGCTCCTATGCTTCAGCATATATATTTTTCAATATTTTTTGGGGCACAGATTTTAATAAAGTTGTTTTATTGAGTTATGCAAAGGCAAACGCAAGCGTTGGTCCTGTGTCGGTATCTAAACAATGGTTGTGCCATGCATGTGTGGTATTGCCGCTAATGTCAATAATTCTAGCACTAGACCTCCTGTGTAAATCTAAAGTGGTAACTTGTAAAGACTTTTAAAGCGTCACCTATGGATATTACAAATGTATGTAGTTTGTCGCCGTGGCACAGACGTGCACAATTTTAAAGCATGTCATGTTTGGTATCCATTTACTTGGTGTAACATCATCTTTTATATTTATGTTAAAAAATATATATATTTACGTAAAAAAATTGTGTTTGAAAAACATGAAAAAAGGATATAAATTTTGTTTGAGTACAGCGCTGCATGATTGCCAGTTAAAATCGCACAGCGCCGAATAGCAAGAAACTCCGGTCAGGAGGGGGGTAAAACGGAATATTTTTCACAAGGTAAGGTGTTCACGTATACCTTAAGATATCTAATATGTTATGCATATGTTTGTTCCATGAAATAGCAACATGCAATCATCAAAAGGAAAGGAGGAAGAAAGAGAGAGGGATACATGAGGAAGAAGTGAGGGGCAAGGAGAAAGGTGTGGGGATAGGGAACACCCCTTTGTCAGAATATATGTAATGGTGAACTCAATGATTGTCCACATCACCATGCATTCCAGAAATGGAAGGAATTGTAACCATGCAACACCTTGGAGTTTCTATGCAAGAACATAAGGATATTATAAATATTCCTTTTGTAAATAATATTGAGAGAGGACTCTGGAGGTGGCCTCCCAAATCCTACTTTAACCTCTTCCCGCCCGCCCTATAGCAGAAATACTGCTACAGGGTGGCACGGGTGCGCAAAATCACGTATTTATACGTGATTTTGCATTTCTGGGCAGGGCGCACATGCAAGTTGTGCGCGCCCTACCTGTATCACTAATTGCTCCCGTGGCTGTCAATCACCGGGTCCCGGCCGGTAATTACTTGTCGGCGCCTAGTGATTTCCGAAGATCTCCAACGGGGAGGAGGACTGTTTTCTTTATTAACTCCCTGTCAGCTTGGGCACACTGCTCTGGATGGCACAGCCATCCAGAGCAGTGTGCTTACAGTGAAGCACACTGACACGGCCCCCTAGTAAAAACATTCCCAGCACACAGTTAATCCTTTGATCGCTCCTCATGTTAACCCCGTCCTACCTAGTGACATTAGTACAGTGTCAGTGCTTTTTTTTTTTTTTTAGCACTTATCACTGTATTGGTGTCACTGGGGACATCAAGTCAGTTCCCCCCAGTGTCAGAATGTCCGCTGCAGTCCCGCTATAAGTCACTGATCGCTGCCATTAGTAGTAAAAATGGAAAGAAAAAAAATTCCAGTATCTATACCGCCATTTGTAAACGCTATAACTTTCATATAAACTAATTAATTTACACGTATTGGGATTTTTTTTTAGCAAAGACGTAGCAGAATACATATGACAAATGTGCAGCGCTAAAAGATAAATATAAATAATATAAAATCAATCATAAAAAAGTGTGAGCGCTAATAGAGCGCATATATAGTGATGAGGTGATATTACGTCTGATGATGACGTATCAAAATATAAAGAAATCACAATAAGCAAATAAGTGAAGTGAAATAGTTCATTCGAATAAACATATAGCAGATCCAGGAGAAATAATGATCGGTGTTCCGTGCTGGTGAGCTTCAGTGACGAGGACCAGTAAACTTACCAGAAGCGCATAAATAGTGCCCATGTATATGTTGTATCCTTTAAAGGGTCATCTGGGTCTGGGCAGGGACTGCGAGGTCATCAAGCACAACGTACACAAACAGGATGGTACTGCTTACACACAGGTCACACTCTGCTCATATCACCTCCAAAGACAGCTCCAAGACATCAGCCAGTATATAGCTCCAGACACAGGGATTTACACCTTAAGGGTGCTCGTAAACAATGAGCCAAAGACAGATGAATGCCAATAGTGTAGTATTTTATTGATGATTTAGGCAGAAATTCAGTAAAAAGTGCTTTGTAAACTCACATGAGATTTTGGGTGTAAAAAGATGGCCGCCGGTCTTCCTTGTGGCCGTGTGCGGTGTGACTTCACTCTGGTAGGCTCCTCCCTGACTCGTTTTGTGCACTAGCACGTTCTCAAAGGGATGAGCCTACCCAAGCAACGCCAGAACTTAAATATCCGACCGCGCATCGTAACGGGCCAACGTGCATGCGCGAGCTGGAAGAGCCGGGAGGAGGGACACTACGTCATCCTGCTCTCCGGGCGCAGCGTAAAGCGCGTGCGTGAGTAGGACGAGCTGGAAGGGAAGACGCTATGTCACCAGCTCACCTGGTACTATAAAACAGCTGCTGAAATCCCTAAGGAATAAAGCTTAAAAAGCAGAAAATTAACGAGGCGATGTATTGATTGGGGACAAATCAGTCCCAAGAGTTATGAGTTGTCTAAAAACATTTGGTCAAAAGTGTGGTAGAGGAAAAAAATCTATGGGGATAATACACTATTAGCCACCATATTATTGAAGACCAGCAGTATTGTAACTGCTGACATATATTATTGGCAAATGAAACCACACAATACGGCGTCCGTTGTTCAGGAGACCATTTAACTGTATGACAGTTATAAACACATGGAAAGTTTCTCTTGGACAACAAATATTAGTCCATATTTAAATGGATAAAAATGTATTAAAAATTATATAATGCATATGAAAATGCATGTAAATGTGTAAAAAAAAAAAAAAAAAAAAGGGGATTTTTTTGCGACTGGATGTATACATTAAAAACAATGATTATACATAAATAATATGTATATATTAATGCACAATCAAAAAATAGCTAAAAATAGACCAATGTATCATACTAAAATTAAATTGTAAATATGAAAATGCGAAAGTGTAAAAATATATAAATATACTCATCAGAGAAGATAAAAGGTTCATAGGACGATAAATATGGCAAGGTGAAGAGAAAGTCAAATCTAGAGGGACTAAATGGTAAAAAGAGTAAGAAATTTAAAGGAATAGGATAGTACTAAAAATGGAGAGGGTAATGGTCAACTATTGTCAATAAAACAATTTACATCTAAATCAATGTTGAGGCCGTATGGAGACACAGAATTTAATTCTATAATCCACCTTGTTTCCAGTTGTGATACGGCCCTCCTTTTGTGCCCCCCTCTCCACTATGGCTTAATAAGATCGATCCCTGTAAATTTCAAAAGGGTGGGATCTCTACCATGATATTCTCGGAAGTGTATGGAGAGCGAATGTTCTTTATATCTCTTCCTGATATTGTAATAGTGCTCCCTAAGCCTGTCTCTTACTCTCCTTGTAGTTCTACCAACATACTGTTTATTACAAGTGCATTCTAGTAGATAAACTACATGAGTACTATTGCACGTGATAAGTGGGTTAATCTTATAGGTCTTCCCCGTAATATTAGATTTGAAGTCTATAACTTTTTTCTTGTGGGAACCATTATACTGACAGGCTGGACACCTATTACATGGAAAGAACCCCTTCAGTCCAAATGATGATGAAAGGTTACTTGATGGGCTCACCACGTTAGGTGCCAATGTGTCTCAGAGAGGGAGCCTTACGAAAAGTAATTTCTGGGCGATCGGGTAAAAATTCGCCCAGAATTGGATCATTCTTAACCACTTCCAGATCGGACACTTTTACCCCCTTCCTGACCAGGGCAATTTTCAGCTTTCAGCGCTATCACACTTTGAATGACAATTGCGTGGTCATGCAACACTGTACCCAAATGAATTTTTTACCATTTTTTTGAGACAGATAAAGCTTTATTTTGGTGGTATTTATTCACTGCTGGGATTTTTATTTTTTTTTGCAATGTAAATGAAAAAGTCCAAAAATTTTGAAAAAAAGTGTTTTTTTTTAATAAAATTTTGCAAATAATATTTCATCATAAATCTTTGCCAAAATTTATTCCGTTATCTTTTTAGTAAAAAAAAATCTAAATTAGTTTATAACCAAAAATTATAATTTTTAAACATTTTTTTTTTTACATTTTTATTTTATTTTTTTATATATTTTTTTTATTTTTTTTGTTTTTTTTTTACATACGGTCACCCTAGCAGTACAGTGGTGACCATGGTGACACTGTACTACTTGTGGGGGGTGATGAAGATTTTTTTTTTTTTTTTACACTGATTGCTTTTACACCCATATAGGATGTAAAAGCAATCATTTCTCTTTCTCTCTGTGTGCATTCTTGCACTCATTGAGAAGTACTGAGTGAGCTGTGATTGTTGTGAATAGCCTTGTACCATGTGACCTCTGTGATCATTCACAGATTTCACACGTAGTAAGCAATGATGTCACAAGTGACATCTTGCTTACTACTTTGCATGTGATCACTGATTGGCCAATCAGTGATCACATGATCGGGACCTCGTACAGAGATCCTGTCCGATGATCGGTGTTTCACTGTGTCCGGAGGACACAGCGGGCACCGGATCGCGGTGCTGCGTGCTCCAAGGGAGCGCGCACAAGCAGGGTGTGGGGAGGCCGTTCATAAACGGCCACCCGACCCTGCACTGCCACCGTCCGGCCGTTTATATGCAACGGCCGGTCGGGAAGTGGTTAAGAACCGCCCAATTCTTTTTGATAATTTTAACTACATCTTTATATTGGGTAGTGAATAAATGGGCAGATACGTTCAGACCTGATTATTTTCTCTGACATGAGTAAATTAGTTCTATCTAAGGCTCCAACCTCTTCAATAGTATTATTAAGGGAATCTATGCCATAGCCTTTTTCCAAAAATCTGGTTTTAAGAATGTACGCTTGATGGTGATAGTCAGTTAAGTTAGCACAGTTCCTCCGTAGTCTAAGAAATTGTCCCTTTGGAATGTTGTTTAGCCACACCAGATGGTGGCAACTATCTGTGGGTAAAAAACTATTCCTATCAATGCTTTTAAAATAGGTTTTGGTGATAATGTTAGCACCGTCATTATATAAAACTAAGTCAAGGAAATTGAGCTCTTTAAAATCGTACTGAAAAGATAATTTAATATTAAGATCATTGAAATTAAGAGTGGTAAAAAAATGTAATAGTGAGAACGCATCACCTTGCCATAAAAGGAAAATGTCATCTATGTACCGGCGGTAAAATATAAGGGAGGGCCAATCACGAGAATATATAAGGTCTTCCTCCCACCTTGACCTGAATAAGTTTGCCAAGCTGGGAGCAAATTTAACTTCCATCGCAACTCCGGTAATCTGAAGATAAAAAGTATGGTCAAACCAGAAGTAGTTACGATGCATGGCAAAATTGAGTAGCTCTAAAATACTTTTTGTCGCCTCTGTATATCCATAGCCATGTCAAGGTAAAATTTCACTGCCTCCTTCTTTATGCCTCCGTCTTTATGTTTGACATCACTGTGAAGTGCAGAGACGTCTGCCGTTACTAGATATGTCTTATTGGTAGTCTTAAAATCCTTCAGGTCAATAAGTATTTGCTTTGTATCTCTCAAATACGCGGGTGTTGAATTAACCAATGGTTGAAGGAAAAAATCGATATATTCACCGATGCAAAAACAGAGTGAACAGATACCACTAATGATTGGTCTTCCAGGGGGACAGACAGGATCCTTATGGATCTTGGGGAGGCAGTATAAAACTGGTAGTCTTGGAGCTGCTGGACACAAAAAAGCTTTTTCTTTTTTATTTAACAATCCTTCATGAAATCTTTTCTTAATCAATTTCTTGAGTTCTTTTTTATATGGGATTAGGGGATTTTTGAAAGTGGTTTATATGTATCTGTGTCATCTAAGATTTTATGGACCTGGATCATATAGTCCTTTTTGTCCATTACCACAACCCCACCTTTTTTATCCGCCAAGCGTATAACCAAATCTTTATTGGACAGAAGTGATTTGATGCCTTTATTAATCAGATGTTGATTGTTCCAGTCTCTAACTTTTACCTTCTCTAAATCATTTAAAACCATGTTTTTAAAAATATTGATATGTGAATGTGCAGGGGGATTGAACAGTGAGGCGTTCTTTAGATTGGAGGCTTTAATGCCTCTGCTAGTACCATTATTCAAATCTCGTGTTAGAGAAGTGTTGAGAAAGTATCTCTTAAGAGCTAATTTATGAGTGTACTTATGCACATCGATATAAGTATGGACATCGATATAAGTATTTCATTTTAGTATTATACATTGGTCTATTTTTAGCTATTTTTTGAATATGCATTAATATATACTTATTGTTGTTATTGTTATTTATGTATAATCATTGTTTTTAATGTATACATCCAGTCGCAAAAAATCCCCATTTTTTTACACATTTATATGCATTTTCATATGCATTATATAATTTTTAATACATTTTTTATCCATTTAAATGGACTAATATTTGTTGTCCAAGAGAAACTTTCTATGTGTTTATAACTGTCATACAGTTAAATGGTCTCCAGAACAATGGACGCCGTATTGTGTGGTTTCATTTGTCAACAATATATGTCAGCAGTTACAATACTGCTGGTCTTCAGTAATATGGTGGCTAATAGTGTATTATCCCCATACATTTTTTTCCTCTACCACACTTTTGACCAAATGTTTTTAGACAATTCATAACTCTTGGGACTGATTTGTCCCCAATCAATACATCGCCTCATTAATTTTCTGCTTTTTAAGCTTTATTCCTTGGGGATTTCAGCAGCTGTTTTATAGTACCTGGTGAGCTGGTGACGTAGCATCTTCCCTTCCAGCTCATCCTACTCGTGCACATGCTCTGCGCTGCGCCCAGAGAGCAGGATGACTTGATGTCTCTCCTCCCGGCTCGTCCTGCTCACGCATGCACGTTACGCGCGCTCCCGCGCATGTGCGGTTGGTTATTTAAGTTCTGGCGTCCTCTGGGTAGGCTCATCCCATTGAGAACGTGCTGGTGCACGAAACGCTTTATGATTGATTTTATATTATTATTTATATTCATCTTTTAGCACTGCATATATTTGTCGTATTTATTTACTTTTAGAGGTGTAGAGGTTTACCTTTTTATGCTGGCTGCTTATTTTATGTACATGTGCTCGCAATTACCCATATTTATTAATGTAGCAGAATACAGTTTTGTGTAAATTCATGACAAAATTTGATTGGTACTTGTCTGTTAATTCACCGGATTTATATATATATATATATATATATATATATATATATATATATATATATATATAATTTTTTTTTAATATATTTAAATAAAAAATATATATATATATATATATATATAAATCTGGTGAATTAACAGACAAGTACCATTTTGATTTTTTAAAATTTTTTACTGGACATGTTTAACCTCCCTGGCGGTATTCCCGAGTGTAGCTCGGGGTAAAATTTCTATACCAAAAGCGGTAATCCCGAGCTACACTCAGGCTTACCATGCAGCGCTGTATAGGGAGTTCCTGCAGCACTTACCTTGTCCTTCGCTCCAGCGATGTGTCCCCTGCAGCATCCCCGGCCATCTCCTCCGGCAGATGCCGGCATCCGGCTCCTGTGTTCCGGTCCCTGTGACGTCAGGACGTACGGGCGCCGCCGGCGGTGGGAAATTTGAAAATTTAAAAAAAGTCTTTTTTTTTTTCAAAACAATTTTACATAGTAAAACATTGCTGTTTCAACCCATTTCACATACATTTTGTCCCTAGTGCTCTGTCCTGTCCCCTGTCTGCATTTTTACTGTTCTGTCTGCCTGGAAACTTAGAAAAGTCAATGGCGTCCAAAAAGTGTCCCTTTAGGTCAAAAGCGGTTTTAGACCGGCTAGAGAACAGCGATAGTAAATCAGAACCACTTGCAGAATTGAGTGATAATGATTCATGGGGAAATTCGTCATCAGATACTGAAAACGATTTTGCGACTTTGCTCAGCAATGTGTGAACTTGGCGCTATATTTCAAATTTCAGTGTTTTTGGTTTGATTATATTATTGAATTAAATGTAATATTATTATATTATTATTTTTTATGATTATTTATTAAATTATAATTTATGATTTTGTGTTTCAAATTTTATCCTACCCGGGATGTTTACTAGACCCTTGTTCAGACAGATTTCAGTGAGTTATTCCTAAATATTACAGCTTACAATAAAAAAACTACATGCAGAATAATGGTACCGCTTTCAGCACCAAAAATCTGAAATAATCATACCACTAGGGAGGTTAATAGCAAAAAGTTAATGTTTTTTTTCTCACAATTGCTGGACTTTTTTTTTTTTTTTTGTTAGCACAAAAAAATAAAAAAAACCACACAAGCAATCAAATACCACCGAAAGAAAGTTCAATTTGTGGGAAAAAAAGGATGGAAATTTCATCTGGGTGCAGCGTTGCATGACGCAATTGTCAGTTAAAGTAACGCAGTGCCGCAACGCAAAAAATGTTCTGGTAAGGAAGGGGGGGGGGGTAAATCCTCAGGAGGGTAGATGGTTAGCTAGACTTAAAGTTTACTTGATATCCATATCAGAGAGCAATGGTGAATTGGGTAACAGTGTGTTCTATTTCTGCCCAAGCATTTGTGGGTATGTACACACAGAAGGCAAGGTGGCAGATATGTGTGGCATAATAGTACTTGAGTGGGTCGGGCACTCTCAGGTCCCCTCTTGTTTTGGGTGCATATTTACACAGGCTTAGAAATTGTATGTGCTTTAAAAGACAAACTAGTTGAGAGCCCTTTGAACTCTTTAAAGTGTATGAAGATGGGAAAGTAGGAGTGGGATAGGTAGAGTATTTTCGGTAGATTGGACATTTTGAGTGCAAACATTCCTCTCAAGAGAGACAAATTATAAGGTTTGCCTGTTGCCAAAGCATCCTTTGAATTTCCTGGAAGAGAGAAAGGAAATTAGCTTTACGCAGGGTGTGGTATGTAGAGTTAATGTGGTTGCTTAAGTACTTTAGAGTGTTCATATCATGTATAAGGAGTATAGTATAGTTGGAATGCAAAAGAAAGTGTGTTTTTTTTTTTTTTATTCTTTTATTTAAAAAGTCTGAACAATTTATACATAGCACAAACTTCACATAAACAAAAGATCAAAAATGTTTCACACAATAATCAAAAAGCCAAACATATACCCCCAACCCACAACAATACCACAAAACACTTTCCCTCAAAATATTTTCCTCCACCTAAACAACACACATCTTTGCTTACCCTCCCCTGCTGTCCCTCCACCATTGCACTCACCCTATAACAGAAAAAGAAGCAAATAATAACACACACAGCAAACATTACTTATATGCATAAAAATCAGCCAAACCTTCAAAATGTTATCTTGACAAAACCCTCCCTTACCAACCCAAATATGAAAACATATAACATTATCTCCCACCTCCCACTCCATCAACCATTACATAAAAACCATACTCAAAACTTAACTTCATAAACTCTCACCACCCTCAACTCATTACAATTTACATACTCCACCCACCTTCACACCCACAATTACCATTATTCATAAAATTTCTTACTCCACTCCCTCCACCCACTCAACTTCCAAATCTTTTGTGCTTCATAGTCCATAGTTTAGTCCATGTGCATATAAATATAGTCTTCTACAGACCATGGATGCACACTCCTTTACATGTCTCTCTTAAAAATTTAAATATTATGCACATCCCACAAATTCCCACAATTCACCAACATTCACAAAACCTTTTTTTCATTCTTCCCCAGCTTACACATTCCAAACCTCATCATTTCTATTCCAGTCAAGCCCTTCACCATTTTCATCAACCACGCCACATCCTTCTGTCAACAAGTTCTACATCACATACATTCTTCCATACCCTTTTACTCTGTACCTCGCTCAATCCACCTACCACCTCCAAACGTTCTCTCCCCTTTAACTCACCCATCACTTTCTTACACTCACACCACACCTCTCTCGTTACCTCATGCAACTCATATCTCCTCATAGACCTTTCAGTCCTCACATAAAAGCAGGGTACACTAAAATATATCAGCTTTTGCAACTCAATCTCACACAATTTATATTTTCTTAACACACTTCCACTGGCATGATTTAACATACATCCAGCCAAATTCTCTTTCTTACTAATCCTCACACACATACATACTTCATTACCAAAAATTACTCAATATTTACCACACCTTTTAACAATGAATGCCTTCCTTTTTTTTTACTTTACTTTACTTTACTTTTGCATATACTTCCTCCGAACTCTTTCTCTCCCATACAGTTTATTATTAAACCTGATACCCAAAATGTTAATACTTTCCTTACGCACCTTCCAACCACACTCATCCACATCATTCCACTCGCCAAAAAACTTGCATTCACTCTTTTCCATATTTATCCCAAACCCACTTAGAGAACAAAAAATATCAGTTAACAACTTCACTCTTCTCTGCCCAGCAATACTTTTACATAATACGGTCACATCAATCATATAACCCATCACACTTAAACGCCTCCCATCACACTTAAACGCCTCCCCCCACTCCCAGGCATATCCACTCCTCTCACAAACTAATCTTGCACCAACATCTGCAACAAAGACTCAATTACACATGTAAACAAGACGGAACAGAAGACACCCCTGTCTCACACCCGTACCTAAATGCACTTCCTCTGTTAACCACCCATTCACCTGTACTTTACTAACCATCCCACTATAAAAATGTTTAATCTACCCCACCATTACCTCAGGCACCCCCATTTTCTCTGCACCCTAAACATAAACTCATGCGAAACCCAGTTATATTCTTTCTCAAAATCCGCTCCCAAAACTGCAATCTCCTGCTTCCTTTCTTTACAATGCCATCCACCTCCCTCAATCTTTCAGCAATCAACTTGTAATCTACATGCAACAAAGAAATTGGCCTTCAGTTTTTCCAAATCCTCCTTACATACTTCATTATATTGCAACACTCTCACGCATGGACTCGGGCAACCTATTCACTTCCAAAGCTTCCAAACATACTTTATGCATCCAGTCACCCAACACCTCCCAAAATGTACAATAGAATTCTTCTGGCATCACTCCTGGGCATCTTCCCTTTCTTCATACTTTTCAAACATGCTTCTATTTCTCCTTTCTCCACATCACCACACAACATATTAATGTCTTCATCCCCCAAACATTGCTCAATATGTTCCATACCTTAATCCTCCATACTCCTATCTCTTTCTCAACATACAATTTTGAAAAAAACCTCCCAGACTTCCTATCTCATCTTATTACCATACACCTCTTTCTTATCCCCATTCAACATCTCCATTTTCCCACCATAAAACTTTTTAAAGAAAAACTTTGTACATTTCTCATCCTCCCTCTTAAGCACAGCCTTAGCTTGTGATATATTTGTCCCTTTCTGTTCCATATATTCAGTCTCTCTCTCACTTCCTTCAACTCACACTTCACATCTCTCAGTCTCTTTAACTCATTTAAGTATTCAAAGCTCTTCTGCCACCTATCATACTGCTTGCTCTCTTGTCTTGCCTTCCTATACCCTTTCTTTACAAAAAACCTCTTTGTTCTTACCTTCATCCACTCCCACCGCTCAACTATACTTTCAAAATCATTCATTTCTTAAGTTTGTTAAACATACATATTTACTCCTTATCTCCATATTCTCCAGCAAACTCATTTAATTTCATATTCCCTTCCATACACATCTTCCCCTTTCATGCTACTAAGAGCACCCCTGAGGCAACCACTCTCAGGGGGCACTGCTCCGTGGACTCTCTGCTTTCCCGGCCCCTGGCCAGACAAGGTAGACCCGTTCAAATCGGGAGGAACTGGGCTCCGCCAATTTTCCCAGGGGAATTATTCCCGGGCCCCAACAGCCTTTGAGCTCCTCGGTTTCTCTCCCAGCTGGTACTAACCTTCAGAGCCCCCATTATATCAGCAGTTTTCACGTGCACTCAGTACGTTTTTAATAATTTTTGCACCATTTTTTAATAGATGGAATTATTAATTGTGTTTTGTATAGATTATGTTGTCACATTTTGAGTAATCACTGATTTGAGGAGTTAGCACATCTGTCTAGCATTTGGATATCATAACGCATTGTGATAGGAGGTCAGGAAGAACTAAGGGATGTGTCCAGGATGGGAGGTATATTTGTCCCAGGTTCATGTTCTACACGGACTGTTTCTCCTGTTGTGCTGTGTAGTCAGCCTGTTTGGCTCACTGATTATTTCATTAGCTCAGCAGTAGTGAGTTAAGGGCTCTGGGCTCTTTAAAACTTCCAAGCTACTTAGGGAGGATGCTCCAACCTGGAACAAGTTTGCTGTGCAGGACAGACTGGGGAGCAACCAAACTATACTGCGGTGAGAGTAAATCTGTGTGATTTTGGACTGTGTGAACACTCTGTCTGAGCAGCGATAGGCTGTATCCAGACCGGTAGATAGGAACCTGTGTGTGCAGTTAGATGCCCAGTATGGCAAGGCTTTATTTTCTGTTTTTATTTGTTTTGCTTTTTTTGAATATATGCACCGTGTGTTCACCAGTCTTTTAAATAAAGCACAACTTTATTCACCAAGATCCTGCTGTCGTGCTGAGCCTCTTTCACCGCGTTCTGACTCATCCAGGGGGTCATGCACAACCCGCTACTGAGCTAATCCCTCACAGCATGAACAACATCCCTTGTGATAGCTTGGGCAGTGAAAGGTACTCTTTACTGAGAGATCTGGGATCTACTAGACTCCAGATCTCTCCTCTGCCCTTAACAGCATCAGATCAAACCAGGATTCGTTTGATCTGATGCTTTTGCAGGCTGCTAACAGCCTGTTTACGTTAGCCGAAACTGGAAGTGAGAAAATATCTGTCGCTTCCAGTTTCTTAGACTATAGAGAACTTTCCAATCCTCAGTCATATATATGGTAAGCCGGTGGTGAGAGGGGAGAGCTCGTTAAGGCGGTGAAAGGGGGCGGGGGACCCCCTTCCGCCGCATGGTAAAGCAATCCAGGGGTTTGTTTGTTTTTAGCTTTTACGCTCGTGAAATGGTGATAAACTTCAGTAACCTATATTTTTCATGGGAGATGCTTTAAAAGCCTTACAGGTCATCAGTTTAGAGTTACCCAGGAGCTCTGGCGTGTGCAGTGATATGTAATATATTTAGCTCAATCAACATTTTGCCCCCAGTGTGCGTGTATTTATGTTCATATGGGCGTGTATGTGAAGGGAGATTCAAAAAATTTCTTTCTGGGGAGTGCATTTGAAGTGTTTTTGTGTAACTTTAATTTTTTACAATTTTCTTTTCTTAAGTCTCCTATGTGAAGATTTTTTTTGGTGACAGGTTCTCTTTTTAATGAGACACCAGGGGTTAGGAACTGTTAAATTCTTTTTATAAGAAAAACACTTTTTTTCAAAATGTTTGGACTTTTTCAATGAAAAAAAGTGTTTTTCTTATAAAATTTTGCAAATAAATCTTTCTTCATAAATCTTCGCCAAAATATATTCAGTTATCTTTTTAGTAAAAAAAATAACCCAAATTAGTTTTTGAAAAATTATAATTTTTGGTTATAATTATTATTTTTTTTTTTAACATACTGTCACCCTAGCAGTATAGAGTCACCATAGTGACACTGTACTACTTGTGGGGGGTGATAAAGATTTTTTTTTACACTGATTGCTTTTACACCCATAAAGGCTGTAAAAGCATTCAGTTCTCCTCTCTGGCTGCATTCTTGCAGCCATTGAGAAATACTGTGTGAGCTGTGATTGGTCACAGCTTGTCACATGGTACAAAGCTGTTGTGAATAGCCTTGTACCATGTGATCTCTGTGATCATTCACAGATTTCACACTTAGTAAGCAATGATGTCAGAAGTGACATCTTGCTTACACCTATTCATGTGATCACTGATTGGCCAATCAGTGATCATATGAGCGGGACCTCACACAGATCGGTGTTCCATTGTGTCCGGAGGATCCGGAGCGGATCGTGGTGACGCGTGCTTCCAGGGAGCGCGTGCAGTCCAAAATGGCAGGCGCCGTTTATGAATGGCAACCTGCCCCTGCACTGCCACCATCCGGCCGTTTATATACAGCGGCCAGACGAGAAGTGATTAATGTGCCTTTTAACGATAGTATTTAGCCACGCAGGTGTAACGTTTAGTTTTTTTTATATTTGTTGCCCATCGGAATGCACTTGTTTAATTTGTCCCTAAAGTACTCCAACTTTTCTTCAGTGCTCTTTGTTGCAAGAATTTGGTCCCATTTAGTGTCATGTAGTATGGAGCGCAGCTTGGTAAATTTGGCCCTTTTTAAAACGTAATTTTTTCTTGTCCTATCCGCATGTCTTCTTTTCCTATAATTTATGGCAATTTATCAGGATAGTTGAAGATCCCCCATAAACATAAATCCAGACCATCTCTGTGAAAGGAGATGGGTCTCCTCCTCAATGTTAGGGGCCTATAGCATACACCCACACTTAATGTACCATTTGATCCTTCCCTTTGAGGTTCCAGCCACAAAGACTATCTGATCAACAGCCCTGTTAGCAAAGTCATCTCTCAAACTCACTATCAAATTGCTCTTCACAAACAAGCACACCCCCTCCCCCTCTTCTCACCCTGTTCCTTCAACACAGGGACTAACCCTGGAAAGTCACAAGACAGTCAGACAGTCATAGGAGCCAAACCAAACCAGGTTTCTGATATTCCCAGGAATTCAAAATCTTCCTCATGTATGAGTAGCTCTAGTTCTACCAGTTTATTAACCAGACTTGTAGCATTTGTGTACATGCTTATTAATTTTGTACATGCACACATTTATCCCTGTACACCTTTAGATTATCATGCCTGGTAGCCTTGGAAACTTTAGTTTCTCTATCATCTGGTTTGAGGTCCATTTCCCCTGACTCATTTCTGTACTCTGACCCTTGCTCACTGCACAACATACCTTTCTCTGATCCTATCCCCCAGAAACGTGACTAAAAGTTCCCCCCAACCTTCTGACCATCTTCTCCCCAAGAGTGCTGCACCCTCCCCATTTAGGTGCACTTAGTCTCTGCTCTAAAGCCAGTAACTGACACCAAAGTCAGCCAGCTCTCCTTGAATTCAAAACCCTAATTGCATCAGGTCCTCAGCCACTTGTTTAGCTCTCTAAACTCCTTCTGCCTCTCTGGTGTGGTTTGAGATACGGGCACTAATTCTGAGAATACTGCCTTGGAGGTCCCTTTCTTTAATATTTACTTATTTTAGGTACTTCTATAGCGCCATCAATTTACGCAGCACTTTACATATATATTATACGTTCATATCAGTCCCTAACCCTCAAGGGGTGTACAATCTAAGTACCTAAGTCCCTAAAAACATTTTAAGTACACACCATCTTCCTCTAACTTTATTTGTACCACGACAGATCCGATGGACAAACGCCCAGCAAACAGCATATTGTTTGGCGATCAGTCTTTGCGACAGATTGCCCTAGTCTTCTAAAAATCCCCTACATCAGTATCTGTCTGTGCTTGCCTGTAACCTTACCCCCATCCTTACCACAGTAGTCATTCCCCTGGCAGCTAGGGTAGGTTATTTACTTCATCATTGCCACCCCTGGGTTGATATCCCCAACATCCCAAATCGGATAATGCTTAAGATGTTAAAAAAAAAAACATGAATAGAAAAAGAGGTTAATATGCCACTTACAGGTTTGGAAGCCTCATGTTTTTTTCAGGAACAGGCAGCCCAGCCAATTGCTTGGCTTTTTAACCTCTTGCCCTCCAGAGGTTTTACCCCCCCCTTCCTGACCAGGCAATTTTTTGCGTTACGGTGCTGCGTTACTTTAACTGAAAATTGCGCGGTCATGCAATGCTGCACCAAAATTAAATTTATGTCCTTTT
The DNA here is from genome assembly GCF_062004578.1 of Staurois parvus. Taxonomy (NCBI): domain Eukaryota; kingdom Metazoa; phylum Chordata; class Amphibia; order Anura; family Ranidae; genus Staurois; species Staurois parvus. The sequence goes on from NW_028318559.1 coordinate 599,571, forward strand.
TTTCCCACAAATAAGAGCTTTCTCTCGGTGGTATTTGATCGCCTGTGCATTTATTTTTTGCACTATAAACAAGAAAAAAAAAAAAAAAAAAGACCGACAATTTTGTGAAAAAAAACAATGTTTTTGACTTTTTGCTATTAAGCATGTCCAGTAAAAAAAAATTTTAAAAATCAAATTTTGTCATAGATTTAGGCCAAAATGTATTCTGCTAAATGTCTTTGCTATAAAAAAAAATCCCAATACATGAAAATTAATTGGTTTACGTGAAAGCTATAGCGTTTACAAGTGGTGGTATATATACTGGAATTTATTTTTACTAGTAATGGCGGCAATCCTCTACTTATAGCGGGACTGTGGTGGGGAACTGATTTGGTGTCACTGACATCCCCCAACCCCCCTCCCTCCCTCCCCGTCGGAGATGCTTGGCAAT